>NW_024357613.1:16573030-16869695 GCF_014805655.1 Passer montanus | reverse complement strand
GGCCGGGGCGCGGGGCGGCGGCGAGCGGGCCCGGCGGGCAGCGCGGAGGGCGGGGCCGCCCCGCTCCTTTGTGTGACTCACCCCGCCCGGGCCGCCGCGTCCTCCATTTTGTGGCGCTGGCGGCGGGCGGGCAAGGCGAGCGGCCATCTTTTCACTCGTGCCCCGGCCCCCCACACCCCGACGGCATCCGCCGCCGGCCCCCGACGGTCCCCGCACGGCCCCGCGCCGCTGCCCGCACGGCGCAAGGGGAGGCTGACCGGCGCCTTCTGCCCCACGCCCGCCCGGACACGCCGCTCCCCACACCTCAGCCCGGACAACGGGGGTGTGCACATGGCAATCGAGGAGGACGATGCGCCGCCATCCCGCCGCCCCGCGCTTCCCTGCCCGTCCGTCCATCCCGGTTCCCGCCGGCACCCCCAGCCCCTCCCTCCCCTCGACCCCCACCACACCCCGGCTCGGCGCTGGCCGGGCCTCCGGGGCGAGCGGACCCCGGCCCAGCCCGGCCCTGCGGACGCGCCTCACCTGCTCGGCGACGGCGGCAAACCCGGAGCCAAAAAGACCGACGGCGTGAGCGCCGCCCCTTATATACCCTGGCAGGGGGCGGGGCCTCGGGGACACGTCACCGCTCCCGGCGGCCCCGCGGCCCCGCCCGGGCACGGAGCGCCCCCGCCCCCGCCACTCATCCGCGGGACCGGCCCGGCCCGGCCGTGTGCTGTGCTGTGCTGTGCTGTGCTGTGCTGAGCTGAGCTGAGCTGTGCTGAGCTGAGGGGCTGCGGCATGAAGGGAGCGCTGCCCCTCCCGCGCTGCGATGGAGAGCGGGCGGGCGGGAGTGGCCCTCTTGCCCGGCAGGAAGCGGGGCAGCACCGAGCAGCCCCGGCCCCCCTGCGGGGCCCAGCCGCTCGGGCCTGGCGTCATGGCCGGGCCGGGGCGATGCGGCGGCTGAGGGAACTCCCCGGGGAACAGCCCCCGGCCAGTTAATTGTATTTCGCGTTAGGGACACAAAGGAACGCAATCAGCGAGATTAGAAACGTTCCGTGAGTTTCCCCGACCAGCTAAACATCACGGAATACGGAACTCCCCCTACCCCAGTAGGCTGCAAGTCTCGCAGAACCAAACGTGGAGAAGGAGGGGAAGAGCAGGAATTTCTGGGAGCTTAGTATACCGGAATAAGAGGCCATCGTTTGGCTTTTTCAAAAATAACAACATTTTTCTGTTTTTGTTGTACCATTTAGAGAACAAAAGTCTTAGAAAACTTCGGCACAAAAATACAAATCAAGGCAGACTCATCTCCATCTCTGAAGTGCAAATGTATCAGTCACAGAAGCAATGAGGACATGGGGTCTCTGTGCAAGAAACCCCGACTGCGAAAAGTGCCCCCATACTGTGTTTTCACATGGGAAAGCCTGCAGCCCTGGCAAATTATTTTTAGAATCATGGTAATGAGGAGTCACAAAACAGCTCAAAACCTCAGAAATAAAGGCCCTTGTGACTCCAGTGGATTTTTTCCGGTTTAGTCGCCTGTAACTGATACAATAAAATCTATTAAATATTCAACATCTCCTATACCCATTCAGGAGAAGTTAAGCTAAGAAGCTGAAGTATCTCTGCTATTTTTAAATTATCTGCAACTATGTAGTCCCTGTTCTTACTCAGCTGCATTATATGCCTGTCAGAAATCCATATCCATATCCACAGACAACTAGAATCCATTTCTTGGTGTGCTCTTCAGGTTGCAGCTATATAGCGTGGAAACAGCCTCTTGTTCAAAAACAAACAAAATAGAACAGCATCAGCAAATTAATAATAAAAAAAGCTACCTCATGCATCTACCAATGTACCCTTCTACTTGCTTTCAGGTTTCTCTGAGATAAACCCAGCATCAAATTCATTAGAGAGCAGTAAACTTAGTATTTCATGGTTTGATATGGAAGTGTTTCCATGAGATATGGTATTTTTCCCACATGAAAGACTAAAAAGATGCATTTAATTTAAAAAAAAATCATTAGAGAACATGCTGAATTTAGAATACACCTTTTACAAAAATAACCAGTTGCAGAGTAAAAACCTGAAAAAGGTTTAGGTATTAAACAAACACTTTAAGAAAGGAGAAAAATAAATTGAATTCTCTCTCCTTTCTATGTTTTTCAGTAGAGATTTGTGGTAGGGGTGAAGATAGAGATGGGTGAGCTGTCCTCAAAATTAACCTTCAGGGCCAGTTACTAGTGAAGACACTGCATGGTAGTGAAGACTTAGGAAAAGGGCAGGAAAAGGAAGGTGGTCTGCTTTCTGGAAGTGGAAATGCATTCTAGTGAAGTGGTTTGGGTTGAAGACCAAAGTGTGATATTTAGCAAGAAACTTCTTTAGGGTCTTTTATAAAGCAAAGACTGTAAACACAGTTAAAAAGCTTTATTCTTCAAGATGGTTTGAAGTTACCTACTAAAATGTGTATTTCACTGGGGGGGGGTATTTTTAATGGACTGATGTGTCAAAGAAACCATTTCATAAAAAGGTAGTTTTAAGACTTCCCAAGTGCAGTCAATTATTTGTGCCTGAACAGGAAGAGGAGGAAGGAAATATGTTACTAATTTCTTATATAGTCCATACTCAACTGCATATTTCTAATTCTTTTAAGATACTTTTCTTAGAAGATTATTTCATAAATAAAGACTCTTAGAATCAGGCATTTCTAAAGGAAGTAATTTCTTTCAGGTATTTCTTTTTTTAAGGAAATATCAACGCAGCTGAAAGCTATGAAAGCTGAATTTGTGGAACAAATTTTTAAACATGGTCCTAGTTTAAGTCTACAGCAGTTGTTTTCCCCCTCCATTTCTTTAAATGAGTTTTCAAAATAATTCTATTATTTCCTCTTTAGTTTGACCAATACATGTTTTTATTCTCAAAAACTACTGTATCTTTTCATGCCCACTCTATTAGAAGAACATTCCTGTTATCAATCTCAAAAATATTTATACAGCTGGGGAGCTTCTGATATATGAGTAGCCTCAGATAATACAGTGGAAATGCATTCTGAAGAATCCTCTCAGCTAACACAAACAGGCCTACACTGCACTAAATCCTGTTTGCAACCAGCCTGTTAAAATTTCAGATTTTATTAATTTGGTAAAACATACCACTTTAATATTAATGTTTAGGAAGGAACAGATAGAAGAGATTTCGAGAAGTCAAGGATATTTAGGCATTGAAATAGGGCTTATTCAATGCAGACTGACTTCAGAAATAGGAGGACTTGTGGGGAAAAATTACTCCTTCTCCTTTGATCACTGGTGAGCATATGCTAAACTGAAATCCTATGTCCACATGTCTCCAGTGCAAGAACACACAGAATGCTCTAAAGCATTTGTACTGTAGGAACCTATACAGAAACCACCATTTTAAAATGGTTTTGAATCTCAGATCAAATGATATTAAAATAAAAGTCAGTATCTAAACCACAATCTAGCTTATATGTTAACTGGATTTTGAGTTCACAGAAGCTACTGCAGCATTACTTACATTTTAGCATGTGCATCCAGCACATACAGAATGGGCTGTAAGCTTAGAACACAGTCACAGCCAGTGAAATCATGCTAGGAGATAAAAGATGCTCACAGAGCACCTCCAAAGAATTTTGACTCTGCCATATACACGCGGTATTTTTTTGGTCAGACTCGTGTAAGTAGTGCTTATACAACCTATTTCTGGCTGCAGTGACCAAGGTCATTCAGGAGTGTGGGCAAACAGACTTTATAAGGGCAAGACTCAAAACACAGATCTGATAAATGGAGTATATCAAACTCACTATATATGAAAGAGGCACTAAGATTTCTTAAGGGCACTTTCAGAAAGTGGTGGAAAAGCAGTCCAAAGTTACTAACAGTAATTGGTGATCAGCAAAACTGGATTCTGGTACACAGCACTATTCTGTCATACAATTAGCCTCATACTTACTGTGAAAGGCTTTCTAATCCCTATATTACGATTATCATGGTGAATACATTCTTCCAAAGTTCAACATAAACTGTAGCATGAGCATACAGCCTTACTTCCAGCTATAAGTGTTCTTTAATGCACTGGATCTTAATAGCAATAAAAAGCACCTACATCTGTTACAAACCCCTTTTTCATACATGATCTTAATACTTACTACCAGTGATCTTAATACTTACTACTAGTTTTTACAGTCATCTGCTTACAAAATAAAAGAACAATAGAATAATGGTGTTATTCATATATTAACAGAATAGACAGAAAACCTGCCTAAAAAAAAGGTTTAACTGAACAGGGTGAGGTGATATAAACTAATTGAAAAACACTGCTTTTGAAAGTCACTTAGCTCTGTGCAAGGAGCTGGCATTTTTATATGAACAAAATTGCTTGCAAAAAGAAAGAGACAACAGTAAATACACTTTAAGTTAATGTCACAGTAGACAGTACAAATTAAACTCCTCCATCCTTGGGAGTTTAAGACTTGGACTAAATAAAGTCTCCTTGTCTGATCTCATAGCTGACCTTGCTTCTACATTCACAACAGAAGGTCTTACAGTAGGAGGTATAAGACAGTGGACTTCAAAACTGTTGAGAGTATCACTGGGATGAACAAGCAGTAACAATTTCTGAGTCTTCTGAATAGATTAACAAGAGCCTCTTTAAAAGTCATTGTTGCCCCTGAAAGAAGTTTCCTCTGGGAAGTACTGCCCTTGTAGTTACAGCATTTATAATACATGATGGACTACTGGCTTAGGGGATAGCCTGCTTTAAAAAAAATAAAAAAAATTCTTTGGATAGTCTTTTCAAATCATACTTATCCACAGCACAGGAAAGCTCATTTATATTGAAGGTTTAGTACTGGCTGAACTGTGATACTGAAGGTTTAGGATCAGGCAGAGTGGTCAGATCAGATCACACTGGGCTGTAACCAGAACTAACAGTTGTATTTAAACCCCATGTGCTGTTTTGTGGAGGTCTGCATTTGTAAGCTAGAAAATGAAAGTATTTGATGTAGAGCAGAAGTGTCCTAAGCAGAAAAAAAAACTACACAGGTGGCTGCTTTTGTAAGAGTGTTCTGGAGCTAAACAGCAAATGGGCAGATACATGCAGGCACAAAAAGTAACCCTTCGCTTGCAGACATCTGACAAAACTCCATATACCTCATTAATGCTAGGCTAATTTACACCAGCTGATGACCTGGCTCCAGGCAAAAAGCAGAATTAATGAACACTAATGAAGAATAAAGGTGAAGGGCTGACAAAGTAACCACCATTACGGAGGAACAACATAATTTGTTAGTGTTCTGTGGTTTTGCATTAGTATTTTCCAACAGCAGCAAACAGGCTAATTTCTACTATATCTCACCTCCTTTTGGACACCCTAAATGAATGGTAAACCCTTCTAGGAATTCAATTCAAAGAATACCCTAAACAGAAGCATTTTACATACATACATATGTATATAGATATGTAAATAGTGCATTCTCTGTGAAGAAAATGTCAGTTACTGAACCAAAATCCACTGGGTGAGGACTTTTCTTCTGAATTTATCATGAACCTCCAAAATTCCATTTTAAAACTCTGGTCTCTTCTGCTAAAAATAATTTTGCCAAAAGCAACATATTCATCCTCTTGTGCTGATAAGTCTGTGACAAAACCTTTTAGTGGGACCTCAAATCCTCACCCATGCATCTTAGGATTCTTCTCTGAGCCCTCACAGCAATTCAGCTATGTTTGAATAACTTTGCTTAGTGTCCACTCAGGTTAATTTTGCTGCCCGTCTCACTGTAGTAGGTTTGGAGCTGGACTGTGCACTTTACAAAAAAACCCAGTGAATTCCCATTGTCATCTTGCAGATCCTGCGCATTCTCCCCTTTCTGTCTCTCCTCCTGAACCAAGTAAAGGTAAGTTGTCAAGGAAGGAGACATTCTATTTGTTCATATAACCTCCCCTAGAAGAGGTTTATATGAATAAAAAATCCCTGAGGTGCAGCTTAGAGCTGCAAGGGAGAGAAACATAATAAAGGTGACTTTGGTGCAGACCAGAAAAGTATGCTCCAGATTGGAGCCAGTGGATGGATGGGATGAAGGAGGAAGAAGGCCATACCTGAGACTGGGCTAGTCAGGATAACACAGATGTATCCAGCTGTTCACTGTTCACTCTCCCATCTTGACACTGCTCTGGTTTTCACTCTTGGCATCACTCTGGCCATAGGCTCACCTTCCACTGCAATCACATGTACGTCTTTCTTACTCTGTGGTAACCACAGTAACCAGACATGGTGCAAGTCATGTCACTCAGAAGCCTTGCTCAGATTTAGGGAATATAGCATATGCCTGACATTTATTCAGTGAACTTAGATTTGAGACTATTGAACTTTGGAAAGGTTTCAGAGAAGAACTATGGGAATAAATCTAGATCTGGAAAAGGACTTACACTTGGCCTGCTCAATCTATACTGAGTTTGCTGAAAGACAGGTTTCCAGGATTCTGAAAGACAGAAAATTCTGTAAAGGAAGGATCACAAGTCTGGGTGCACACACAAGAAGGTTCAAGGCTGTTGATTGTCAAATTAAAGTAGAAATAGAAACCACTTATTTGTAATTGCCAGTGAGCAGTGGTAGCAGCTCGGCTAAAGCAGGAAGCCAACATAGGAAGAAATGCTCAATATTTAATTATGTTAGTTAAAAAAACCCTAAACACAATATAGGATCAAGAAACTGATTTGGGGGGAGGGAGAGGGAACAGAAGGGGCCATTTACTTAAAATGATATCTATACTTTTAGTTAGCCTTCACTTAATACAGTCTGAAGTACTTGGCTAGCTATCTCAGAACCACTAGTGATTATTGTGGAAAGCTATGGAATGTGAAGGCTCCAGAACACTAAATAAATAGGAAAAAAATCAGGAAATTAATAAATAAAGAATAAAAAGAGATAAAAACCACAAACAGGAGCTGGGCAGTTATGGAACGGTTGGTCTAATTTTAATTCCTGGAAAAATATATTGGAACAAATGAATTAATTTTAGAAGATACTAGGTTGATAAGTAACAACCCCAGACTTGTTAGGAGCTGACTGCTCCTAACAAACTGATCTTGTGTACTGTGACAGGTCTAACAGGCTCATGGATGGGAAAATATGGATATCATTTAACTGCAGGGAAGATTTGATGCTTTTTTATGGGCAACTTGCATAAGTAAGCTCAGCAAACTTTGGACAAAATAATGCATGTGCAGGAGACCAGCTGAAGATGACATGCTCAAAGTGCTTGCTATTATGACTACGAAACTGACTGGTATCAAATCAGTTTCTGTGAGCACGGACACTAATCCATCATACAAATATACAGTTATAAATACATAAAAGTATAATTTTAAATTGCACACTTGGCAGGAAAAAGGATAGGGAACACCTCTGACCACTTCAGAAGTCAAGAACAGAAGTCAAGCATATTACTCAGAGTAATGTGGGCAAGTAAAGAATAAAGGGCTACAATAACTAGGAAATAAATTAAGGTTAATATTTGTTCTTTGTAAGGAACTGTTCACTGCAAAAACACAGGAGAAGTAGCAGTTATCCAGACCTGTATAAAAGGACCTGGGGTTAGAGAGGATCACTAATTGATCATGAGTCAACACTGCCATACTCTTGTGAAAAAAGCAAACATACCGAGGTGTATAAACAGAAGTGCTGTAAGATATGTAAGATAAACCTTTCACTTTACTTAGTTCTCATTAAAGCCTCTGCTGGGATACTTTGTCCATCTTGGAAATGAAGCTTCAAGATCATATCTAGAGGTAAAAACATTGCAACAGATTCTGTGGCAGCTGGTGGAACCCCCATCACCACCCAATTCCTTAAAAGCACCTAAATACCTAGGAAGAATGGTTCAAGTGTCAATAGTACTTCCTGATCTATACATACCCATAAGTCTCTTCAAGCCTTAATTTCCATAAGTTGATATTACTTAGAAGATCTGTGTAATCAAAAATTAACTTCATATACCATAATTCTTGGTATAATAGCCTGGTAAGGAGTCTCCTTGACCTCAATGTATCAGCTAAAGGTCAGTGTCCTTAGTTACAAGAGTAAATCTGAATGGAAATTCACAAATATTTCAACCAATAATCATGCATCTTGCTGTATAAATTACATCTTTCACACTAGAAGTTGAAGTACATTTTAGTGAAAACCAAAAAGCTGGCATAATGTAACTAAGAGAGGTGTGGAAGGAAATTGAATAATCAGTCCTAAACTCTAACCAATAAAGAGTGAGGCTAAAAATGAAAGATGGGAGGAAAAATTTTATATCACAGACTCATCCTGCCATTGCATATAGCAGGTTATATCAGAGCTGTTGGGAACTGAGTACTTTCCTGGCCCTGGATGTTATAAAGCATTCATTCTGTACTAATTTCTTATCAAAATGAAATGCTGAAAAACATGTTTGGTTTCTCCAGCAGTTTCTAAACAACACGCAGAAGAATACTAAAATCCAGTGCACATGACTTTCCCACGGGCACAGTACCCTGGCAGGATCTATCAGCCAAGCAGCATTACGGGGGAGGTCACTCCACACGCTGCTGCTCCTCTCAGTCCCTTCAGAAACAACAGCTGTGGCTCTGCAAGGCAGTCGTCGGGGAATGGCATTTCAGAGGTTAAAAGCTTGTACCACACGTTGTATAAAAGTAGACTTCGGCCCCTTTAAACCCGCAGCAGGTGTTGAGTCAGCTCTTTGCACTGAGGCCAAATCTCACAAGGCCAGGGAGCCAGGGCTCACAGGACATCCTGTCCGTCCGGCTCCCATGCCAGAGGATAGCGAGGGCAGACGAAGGGAATACGAACTGTAAGAGCCTGTGGCTATCCCACAGCCCAGAATTAAAGTAAGTAACTTAAAAATACAGTACGGGTTAGAGAAGATTGCGAACTGGTTCATACCAGCGAGTCATGTGTTACTGTCCTCTGCTGCCTGAAACAGGAACACTCCTACTCAGCAGGAGACAGCCTGTGCTGCTGAAGCTGTGAATGGCACTCGGGATCCCCTTTGTGCAAAGCAGCAAGAACTAGGAGGTCTATCTCAGTTACCGGGCAGTCTCCATGGCACACTGTGCAATTCCTAAAGCGACCTGAAGTGAAAAGCGCAAGAACTAGGAGGTCTATCTCAGTTACCGGGCAGTCTCCATGGCACACTCTGTGCAATTCCTAAGGCGACCTGAAGTGAAAAGTACACTCTGTTTTAAATTTGGTATGCTGTTTCTGATTTAGCACAGAGGATATTAAATCACTGCCCAGCTGTTTTATGTACATATATTCTCATTCACCACAGAAAACCTAATTTTGTGTACACACTATGTACAGGTAGGACTACAGTAATAAAACATATAGAGGCACACACAAGTAGTGGCTCCCCCACCACCCCCATCTGAATGGGGCCCCCGACCATCTGAGGTAGGGGTGCATGTGAGTGAAATGGCAGTTGCAAAGAAATGCTGCTTTTTAGAAAGTAAATCTTAAATCCTTGTCTAAATTTAGCTCTGTGGAGTCATCAGAGACAAAGTGAGGTATCACTATTTATGGGAAATAGTTTATACTTGCTCTGCAAGCTAATGCAGTCCAATTTACCTCCCAGAGCTGTGCAGTGAGTCATGAGACCCAGCAACATTCACACACCCATATGCACCACAGAAGCAGAAACTCTGGCTCACTTGCTTTTTCCCTTTCCTTCTGGGATATTCTTGAGAAACAGTCAGAAACAGTTCAGAATAATTGTATTCCTATGAATCAGATAGTGACTGGTGTGGGTAAAACAATCTGCAACATAAAGGCTATGAAAAATAAAAATGAAAGTCTATTCCGAACTTAGCATTTAATTTCTTTTCTTTAGCATATATCCGAGTACAGGAATTTGAAAGGTATTGCATGTCAAAGCTCAATCCATGCAGCTGGGAATACCTGCCAGAAAAATTATTTTTCTCCTCTATCAATCCAAAGATTTATTGCATTGGATCTAGCACATTTTATAGTTGAAAGGGGAGTGGAAGCAGTGAAACTATTCACAAGAAAACTCTTCTTTTTTTCTTTCCTATTCAATCATCCAGTTGACCAAATTAATTTTATGGCCACGTGATTCACTGATTCAACCCACAGGAAGTAGGACATATCATTTAGGTGTCAAGCCTCAGTTACATCAGCTTAGCTACAAAGTGAAATTGCACTCTCATTTATTCTCTCGACTAAGCCATTATAACCATCGAGGCAGATCTAGGCTGTGTCACATACTACACGCATTTCTCAGAAGCCCAGACCTGCAACTCATGCTTAAACCTTGTGAAAATACACTTACCTCTTTCAAAAAGATTTGAATATTTTTCCATGGCAATTTAGATTTTTCCACTACTACTCTGAAGTATTCATTATTCAGCAGAGAAGTCAGTGGTAATATGCACTAAACAATTGTAATTTACAACTTCAAAAGTTTCCAATAATACTGAATTCTCACTGTGTGCATGACTAGGTAACATCAGACCATTTTAGTCATCTTAATGTGACCCTAATCTTGTTGTCTCTAATCTCTGAATTCTGAGTTCTGAACCACAAAATCTGTGGGTTTTTTAATTTTTGGATTTTGCTTGGATTTTTCTCTTTTTCTTGCTATAATACGTACAATGCCTGCTAACAGGGGCTGCGTACCCTCTCAAAGCATACAAGCAAGAACAGATAACACCCAGTTACACATATTGATCTGTTAATGGCAATATGCACCAATTACATTGCTTCATGTATTATTTGCCTTCTGTTCAATTCTTTTAATATGTTAAAAAATATATTAAAAAGTTATCACCCACCATTATGTATTTATGCTGCGTTTTGATATTCAGGAAACGTCCCTGTCCAGCCCTGCAGGAGCCACCCTGGCAGTCACACTCGCCCACCTGAGCTGGCACTAAGACCCCTTCGCAGCTACACCCCACACTCACAGTCACACCAGGTTTCCTCACCTGATTACCCCAGGTCTCCCATTGCAGAATCTCAGATATCCAGCTCCTTTAAAGTAATTATATCATGGTGCAATAACTAATTATCAAAATAACAGCTCAAGCGGATGCCTCCGAGGAAGGACCCTGAACAAAGCAATCCCTGGACTTCTATACCCTCACAGTCCAAGCAGGAAAAATCCTGGGGGTTGTCAGCTCCTGCCGCATCTGTCAGTGTCCCCTCCCCTGGCCGGGCACAGGTCCCCGGGCCCTTTGTTGTGCAAAGGGTCGGCAGCTCCCAGGCTCTTGCCTCGGGCTCTCCCCACCCAGAGCTCAACCTGGGCTCCCACTGCAGCTGCTCACCGAGATACCTGCACTGAATGGATTCCTCAGCACTGGCTAAGCTAATGTACACATCCTTTAAGCAGCAGTTGTCAATATGCTGTCATCTATATTCTTAGGCAGTTTTTTAAAAAAGTAATCAACCAAGTATACTTGACATTTCAATTTTACAAATTCCCTTCTTCCATATTTTCTCTTCCTGACAATTATCAAAGTTATATGAGTCCAGTGACTGCCTAAACCACTGCCTAAGGTGAGGGTGGAGGTAGAGGTGGTGAGAAAGTACTGAAAAAGAGATAAACCGTTATATGAGTCCAGTGACTGCCTAAACCACTGCCTAAGGTGAGGGTGGAGGTAGGGGTGGTGAGAAAGTACTGCAAAATAGATAAAACAGAGATTTTTTTGGGTTATAACACCAGCTGCCTCAGCGTTTCCTTAACAGCATGAAAACAAACTATGACAATAATCTGTGCCATGGCTTTGACATTATGATTTCAGCCAAACCAGCAGTTTCCAAACTGTTGCAATGCATCTCCAGTGTGTCCCAGAATGGCAGCAGTGAAGTGTCTCACGTACTTTCTCTCTGATGAGGCTTAAAGGAAAGGAACTCAGACCACGCCTGGAACACAGGCAACACCTATATCACATGTACCAGAGGGTACATGCTCCTGTGATATAGGGACATATCAAGTTACCCATTTGTGAACATGACCAGAGTACTCATTTTAAATACAGAAAGTGCAGACTAATTCAAAGTGAAAGAGAAACCACAACCTGTGTGAAAAAACTACCAGAGGGTACATGCTCCTGTGATATAGGGACATATCAAGTTACCCATTTGTGAACATGACCAGAGTACTCATTTTAAATACAGAAACTGCAGACTAATTCAAAGTGAAACCACAACCTGTGTGAAAAAAACCCAAATCTGGTTTTTGCAGTGCAGATTACCAGAGATACCCAGCAGAACACACAGTACAGCACCCTCGTCTTATATTAGTGTAAGTGTAGGATGGTTTGAGGTGGCTCTAGCCAGAGGGCCACCTTCACAGAACAAAAATTGCTGCTGCTGCCATGCAGGCAGCAGTGAAGCAGGTTTTCAGTGGTTATTAAGGTAAGCCATGGTGATTAAGCATGATTTATAATCCTGTTGTTCTTACGACATGCTAGGAAAGTCTCAGTACAGAAATATCCACAAGGTTTAAAAAAATGATCTGTCATCACCATACTTGAGTGTTACTATACAGTTCTCAGTTACCTTCTAATAGGCACGTCAAAGGTTTCAAAATAGACACAAATTTCCCAGAGGATGAATTATAAAGCAGGTCTCATATTACTGCAGCTGGTGCTACAAGTAATAAATGTATCAGTATAATCACATTTTATCTGGTTAATTTGAGGCATATATAGTTTCTACTGTAATGATACATTTGTTGCAAATATAACATAAACAGCAGACTTAAAAAAAAAAAGCACACAACAAAGTCACTATCCTGAGCCCTCATCAATCAGATCAAAAAGAGAAACCAAGAAAAGCAAGAGCAGGGAGCACAGCCCTGCCTAGCAGGAAGTAATTGTTTGCAGTGAAAGTGAGGTGAAATGCAGATGTAAATGTAAAACCACAAGTGCAGTGATTTTAAGGTTTTCACCTCCACAGCTTAGTGGAATAAAATAACAGAAGGCTTGGTCATCAGAAATAAAGACAAAAGAAGTCAGTCAAAATAAATTCACTATTTGGCTCTAGAAGTGATAAACTTAACAAAACTCCAGTGCAGGCAACTCACCTGCACTGGAAATTGCTATGAGTAACACCACTTGCAGTACACAATACATAAACTTCTGTCTTTCAATTTCTTCTTCCTTACCTATTAAGCAAGACAGCTTAATCCAGTGTACTTATACATGCTTTTTCTCCTATTTTATACATTGCTGAATGTTGTTTTAAACTTCAATAGCTGCAATGTGTGGGTGTTAACTTTGTAAGCAGTTATAAAGAAGAATGACAAGATTGATTCACATTCTATACAAAAAAATGTTTGGATACTATTTTCCTTTGTATTTTGAAATACAAAGCAGAATTACACTGATTTGAATAGAATTATAGTTGCTAGTTTGTCATTTAACTGAAATGGGCTAGACTTGCATCATCATACTGATATCCTTAAAAATCTGTCATTTTTAACTTTCTTTTTTATTATAATAAATGCTGAAATCACTTTTAGTACTGGGTATCTGGTCCTGTTTTTAACAGAAAACACTGGGTGCAAAGACTAGTTATTTATATTTCATTATTATATCATTAATATAGCCAATACATTTTTGACTATTACCTATTTAAGGTAATTTTCATCTCTGAAGGAGTCAGGTAGGTCTACTCAAACGCATACAAGGGCACAACTACCACTGGGCCTCTTCCCTTTTGAGGATGGTAATAAGGGTTAGGGTTCAATGTGAAGCCATTTTCATTTAAAGCAAAAGCTCCAGGACACAATTACAGCTGGAGACAGTGACTTCAAACAAACTGTGTGTGAGAATGGAGGGGCCTCAGAGGATTCTTTGGGCCATAACTGAAGCCTGTTTGGGAAGTCTTGATACTTTCTTTACAAGTAGTTAGTTCTCAGATCAAAATCACATGCAGTAAAGGCACTATGCAAAGAGTCAAAATATTTGATTGACTATGCTAACTGTCTTGCTGATATTGAGATTTTTCAGGGATCAGCATTCTAGGAGAAATTATTTTGATCCCATTACTTCAAATTCTTTTAGTGGTTGATCTGTATCATCCTCTATGCCTTCTTATCATGTGAGCTGCCCCCGGGCTGGCTGGTAGGAGAAGCCGTGCCGGGGCAGGGGCCTGCCATGGCTCCCCATTGTTGCAGAAGCATGCACCAGCTCAGCACTGCCCCGCTCCCTACTCTAAATCCCTGCTTTTGTGTTCCCTCGCGGCCAGAGATAGCTGCTCTCAGCAGCCTCCTTGCCTGGAGCACTGAGACAAAGAAATGTACAACTGCACAGTTATGCTTCATGACTCAGCTGAAAAGACACAAGTCAAACAGCAACTTCCTCAGAACAACCAGAGCTGAATATTAACCATCCATCTGTGCATGCTGCTGTGACTTTGCGTCATATTTTGTGATTCAGAAGAATTAAAACACACACAGAGGAAGAGGAAACCCGTAGAGAGCTTTATTTTTATCTTCTGTAGGAAGACATCTGCCTTTGTAAATGTGTGTTTGTACAGGCTGCACATGCTCTGAACAGTGAAACTTTCATCTGGGCTTCAAAGTGGCACACTTACTATTTAACTTTCATTGAGTAGAAGCAGACAGATGGATTTAGTTTGGAATTTTGTTTTGGTCTGTTGCTTTTTTTTTTTTTTTACTATTAGATCCTCAGTTAGAAGTAAAGCCAGCTGCTCATAATTGAATTCCAGCAATTCAAACTGGTTGCTTGCATTCTGACTGCTTGTTTAATACAAGTTGGTATTTCAATGGCCAAGAGTAACCTTTGAAGTTAGCACCCTGTTAAGAGGAGAGCTGGGGGAGGAATCAGTTTCTGTGGCTTGTGATTGTCTATGAACATAGATGAAAAAGACTGCTGTGGATTGATTTTCACAGCCTGCTTCAAGCAAGAAGGGATAATTTGAATCCCAAGAATGTTGCAATGCATGCAAAGTTACAGATATCTATGACATCTAAGCTTGAGTGAACACACTTCACACACACTTGGGGGTAGTGAAAACCTCAGTTGCTGCCCAGCTCTAGAAACAGTTCTGCCCACAGATGCCCATTTTTAACATTAAAGATGCCAGCTGCACACAGGCAGCTATACAGGCCTTTGATAATCAGCTCCCTGGTACCCCTGTTTTCTTTCTAAATCTTTCACATGCAGTCCTTATGCTCAGGGATCGAGGATCAGAGGACTGACAAGGTGGGCTGTTCACAAATGTCGGCCACCCCTCTTCTTTCAAAACAGGGAGGAAGTGTTGATTATTTGATTCCACCTCCTAGCCCATCTGTGATAGAAAAGGGAATAAGGCTGATTTCCACCTTCTACCTGCAGGAATTAAGCCTGTGTCTCCCATGACAGGGAGAGGTTATGCCTGAGACAGAGAACTGTGGGTTCTGTTGCCGGCAACGTGCACTTTACCAGTTTATGTATGACAGCATAGCTTTGCCACTTGCTATTTCCTCTGCAAATCTGGCTTTACGTCATACTACGGCAAAAAACCTTAGCAGATGCTTAGCTCTCAACAGCTGCTTTAAGTACACTGGCATCAACACGACTCTGCAGAGAGGTGTTAAATTATCACCACCATCCCCGTGTGAATATGCTTCCACAATGCGATCCTTCTCTACTGCTGTGTGTATCTTGTATTCAACACTTTACTTTCAAAATCATGCAGAGGTGCTTAGCAATTCTACCAACTATGTGTTAACAAGTAAAATATCTTGATTTCCATTCTCTCCACAAAAGGACTTTTAAGCTTAAGCAGAAGCTATTTTCACAGCAGAAAATATCAATGTAAGTAACACTGGAAGCAAATTCCAAAATATGCTCACCTCTAAATACAAAAGAAAAAAAAAAGACAGACTGCACTAACTAAACAATATCCCAGCCAAGAAATTAAGCCTTTCCATAGCCATTCCAACTTAATTTATAGTTCAACTTAACAGCTGAACCAGTTATATAGCTATGGATATTTTTAAAAGTCCTTCAAGCAGGACTCTTGCTTAATCTCCCTCAAACGAATATACAAAAAACTCTTTTCTTCCCCCCCCATCAGCAGAGATAGTTTAAACTTGTAAATACAGAAGGCATTTTTGTTCTCCATGAAGCCCAGATGGTCAGGGAAAAAGGAGTGGAAGAAAAATAGTTGGGGTTTTTTACTCCACATTTCCCCCTATCCTCCAATCAAAACCAAACAAACCTACTGTCTGCTTATCTATTGACTCTTCTCATCCAGTAAGATGATTTGGAAATAGAAGATTAGTCATTTACTGCTAGAATACTTCAGAAGGAGAGGTAGAAAGATCAACAGAACCATGTTTTCCATCAGAAAACATGACAATATGTCTGAGCTAAGCTTATTAAATAAAGCTTATTAAATAAAATTAAATTTAATATAGGAAAAGACCAGAAAAAATTATATATTCATTTCCTACTCTGAAGCAGCCATATGGAAACTTCTGTATACTACAAAAAAAAGATTTTAAGAAATTTCTTTAATGAAATTTCCTTCCAAGAATTATCAAAGGCTATTACCACTTTTCACTCAACTCTATAGCAAATGCAGCCTTTGAAGAAAGGAGAAGGCAAACAATTTTGGCATAATAAGCCACACTTCCTTTCCACTGTTCTACCTTGGGCAACTCCAAGGCACCTTCACTTTCAGTATGTTACCACCTGGTACAGGTCATGTTGCAATAAGAGCAAAGTTTCCCTTGTTCTGAAGTTCATCTGTGTTCACTTGAAAATGTACACCAATTCCTGAACCATCTTTAATTATCTGCTAGCTGAGCTCCCATGTTTTGTGTCTGATCCAGGCCTGAACTCTACCAACATGCAATCTTAGTAAGTGTACTGCAGAGAAATGAAAGTCAATTCCAAAGTTTGGAGCTTACACAGGATATGGAAAAGTAACACATGCAACTCTTTTAGGACACCACTTATTAACTGATAAGGCCAAACAGTTAAAATTTCACAAGGAAGTAACTTTCCTCAAAGAAATGCAATTTTCACTGGATTGAGTTATGACTCCTCTGAGAACTACATTGGCCAGATGTATAATGGAGCTTCTTAGCAATTACCAAGTGTTATGTCAAGTCAGATCAATGGTGTTACACACAATAAAACCCTGGTTTCTGTGTCAGGGATGTGAATCACACAGATGCAGCTTTAATTTAAAATGTATGACCAACCACTATTATGCCAGCTTTATGAAGGAGGATAAGAGGAAAGGTTGCAGTGGGATTTAATTGGGTCTCCAGTGTCCCACTCAATAGAGTGTTATTTTATCCTCTGGCGTGCCTTTGTGTGCTCCACCTCTGCCATTTGCTACACAATGGGATTTAAATAACTGCTGGTGTCTTCTTGCAGTTCTTTTTCTGGCTATTTGAAACACACAAAATGTTAATAACTAACACCTTAACATAAAACAGGTCCTGGGGGCTACAGGCAACTGCTGGGTGAAGAGCAAGAAATTCAAATAAAGAGAACTCATTGTTTTACTCTAGCATTTAACATGGAAACTTCTGCAACAGACTATATACATCATATAAATTGTAAATAAAAGAACCCTTTCTTAAGCTATATTTGAGCACTATAAACATATAGTCAATTAGATACAGAATTGTAGAAATATTAATACCTGTAGTATGAGTGAAGCATGAAGAAGGCAAATCAGCAAAGCTTTAAATTGGCTCTATCATGTTCTGATTGTTTAAATAAATGCATTTAAGAAAAAAAGGCTATTATATTTCTTCATATAAAAGAGACCAAATAGGAGGCCACATGAGGGCCTCTTCATACCTTCAGGATTTTCTACTTTGTTGTTGGTGAGTATGCTAGTGCTCGTGTGGTGATTTCCTCCCCATGGGCACAGAAACAGCAAAATGTATTAATATCAAATCATTAATGTCACATTATATCCTTTCCTTAGCTTCAAGGCAGACATAACTTCCTCAGGATAACAATTTGGGCCAGTATAATGGAGATATAAATAATTTGGGCTTGTATTAATGGAGACAGCATTTTTACTGACAGGTCTCAGAAAAGGATTTGACCAACCTACAACTGTTTGAGTGATAATTGCTTTGATCAATTTGATGTGATTTAATTGATCTTAAATAATGTAAATTAAGAGTAGACATTCATGTTTTTGAGATACAGGTGCACAGGAGAAATGGGAAACCCTCTTAAAATGCTACTTACTGTAACAGTTTACAAAATACAGTAGCAGTCTTTTAGTTGTGATGGTTGAGCTCCAAATATGAAGGAGGAAGCTTAAAGTTTAAAAACAGGTCTTTTTTCTCTAGGTGAAGCTCTACGTGATCTAAGAGAAGATACTACCTTTCCACACAGATTGTATCTCACTTATCTGTGGGATGTATAGGCTTCCTCACCCATGGTTTTCCTTCCTGGCAAATGCTAAAAATATTGGAAAACCCATTAAACTCAAAGTGTTGTTCATTTGTCATGGAACCAAACATTCCCATACAGCAAAAGAGGAGAAATTGGCAAATAAGTAAGTGACTGAGAGGAGAAGCCAGACAAAAGATACATCACAGGAACAATTCGATTTCTGGGAAATCAACCAAGATAGCCCTTTCACAAAGCAAATGCAGTTGTTACCAGTTACAGAGGAAGATGTAGAAGCACCATGCACAGGTGCCTGTGTATTATGGTGAGTTATATGAACCTTCACTAGGTTAGCATTCAAAAGACCTACCTAAGTTAACTCCTGTTTTTGGATGTCAAACACTTTGGACTTCTGTAAGGTACTTGACTGATGCTTTGTACCCTTAGAACAAAGAAATAGTGAACTGAAAACCACACCCATTACTTTGTGGCATTTTATCTTTTGCAAAGCATGAGGAAGACACTTTTCAGGCTGTGAGAGACCACGATTCAGACCTCAGGCAATACCCATGTCACATGCTGTAAGATATTCTGAGAAGTTAATCCATCTCTGCTTCTAATGTTGATAGAAATTTGCACTAAATGTTAAAAAAAAAGAAATTGAAGTGGATCTGTGTCAGAAGCAGATATTGAAGAGAAAGCACTTAAAAATACCTGACAACACTAAGACACGTTCCCAAAGCAGTGGTTCAACTCCTGCTCTGAAATGGGTGAAATCTCTTTTTGAACTGACTTCCCTCATTCCAGGTGGACATCCTAATCCGAGGGTTCTTCATGGAACAGAGAGCACAGCTTCTTACTCTGGTACTTCTGATCTGTTAAGGAAATGCAGCAAGAAATAACAGTTATGGGATTGCTTCAGGAAAACAGTCACCACAAAAAAAGGGGCCAATTTCTGTCAAGATCCTGTGTCACACAGGTGAACTGAGACAAGAGGTGTTCAAACCCCTTGTTACCCCAGAATAAACAGAATATGAGAAATGTCTTTGAACAGATGAAACTGGCTGAGAGAACCATGCAAATACTAGTGTGGCAATGCAATAAAAGTATATCATGATTAGCAGAAAATATTTTGACAGCTTTTTCTAATAGATTTTCCTTTTTGCAAGCTTGATACAGAAAGATAACACTTAAGGGGTTTTTTTGAGATATTCTTGTTTGTTATGTGTTAAAAGCCTCATTCAATCAAGAATCCCACCCCATATTTTGATACTTTCAGAAATTAAATCAGAAATAGCTGTATATTAAATTTAGTGTAGCCTATTGTCCACAACTAATATAAAGATTTATAGCATTTTTTCAGTCCTACTTTCCAAGCTGACTTAGAAAGTGCATACTTACAGAGTATGCAAAATGAGTCATAATGGTGCATTAGATGAAGCAAAAAGAAAATCTAGCATGCTGCTCCAAAAATTTCTGGACTGCTCAACTGCTGATACATCTAAAATTAAGTTTTAACTAAATCCAGTTCAGACTCATTTAACTGATACAGGGAATGTCTACATACACTTCTACTGCATCTGCACCATTAAGTATGGTTTTTAAAATTTTAATATTCAGCTGAACAGTTTTCAAGGAAAAAGACTAAAAGCACAGGAAGTAAAAGACTAAAAGCACAGGAACCTCAAGTTTCTGACTTCAGAATAGGTGGAATTGCAGCCCTGTCCATATTTTGCCCTGATGACAATCTCTAGAAAAGCAAAGGCATAAATTAATTTAAATTATATACAACCTTTTATTTTTTTTTAAACTTTTCCCCCTTCCTTTTTAACCAAAGATACTGAAAGAGTGCAAATATTTTTTTACATAAAATGCAATTATTACTTCTAATACAGTGTCAGGTGGAAGAAAACTTACCTGTAAAGCCAGACAAAAAAACTTCTGACGAAGGTAATTTTCCAAGAAAACATTAACCATTCCTTAATCCAGACACCAGCCTTGTTGTTCAGCATACTTTCAAAATGCTGTTTTAACTTCAGGGAGATAGTAATTTTCAACAACAGATGCACATGCAAATATTCAATCCATTTATTGTAGAAACACTGAAGACACAACATAGTTTTAACATACTCCCACTGAAAAAGTACTAATTTAATCTGAACAACACATTGTTTATTGTGGAAATGCTGCAGACACAAACAGAGATTTAAACACAGTTTAAATCCACCAGAGAACATGACACTTCAAGGAAGGCCAAAACAAAATGGCTCTTAAAGCTAAAAAGGAGAGGCAGATGCCATTTCCTAGAAATGAAGGAAGGTAGGCTCCACTGGAGCAGCTTTTAGTACTGGGCTTTTCTTTTGGATTGGTGGTAAATGAAAAACCCAGAGCCCAGTGATTTTTCCTTTTTATGTAATTGCTCCAATCCAGGAATCTTTGGCACAGGAATTTTTGTTTGCTTTGTGGCTCTATCATTATTCAGCCATTTGTTCTTAACAGGGTCACTGTTATTATAACTTTTAATCCTACTCTGTGGCATTTAAGTGTGTGTTGTGCAAAGAATGCTCTTGAGTATCAAAATCTATCTTGATAGCAGAGTAACAGCACCAGGTTGTTGCACTAGTTTTTTTATACTCTAGTTTTATCTGACTGACAAACAAGGTTGTTGGAGAATTGATTATCCTCATTATCTGCTACACTGGCCTTATTTTACTTCATTTACACTGACAAACTGACAAACATATCTACATGCAAGAGGAAAGAATTCCTCTGCATTGATTTAAAGGGACAAAAAATTAATTGCCAAACTGAGTTATTTTAAGGTAATCATGCAGATATTCTATTTGTAGTTCACTCTTGTACACTGCCTAGATTTAAACCACTGACTGCAACAGTTTCTTCTTTGCAGACAGAAATAAAAATAAGGTCTGTTTGAAAAACCTGCACCACAGAGGACATGTGGTTTATTCTCTCAGTTCCAATGCTACATTTACTTCTTTGTTGCTGTGTATTGGTTAGGAAACTGTATTCAGGAAACAGGGAATGTGTATATATTCAAAACTTGTGCATAAAATAGAATTTAGCCATTGTTAAAACAATGACAAAATAAAAGCACTATAAAAGGTTTTATGAAACTAGAGCTCGTCTACAATTTTTAAACAGCAAAAAACTATCAGTTTTACAATGGAAATCAAAACACATTTTTGGGTATAATTCTTTTCATGTCATTCCTCCTTACAGTGCTACAAAATCACTTTACTTTTTCCTCTCATTTTAGGTATCAGCAAACATCTGCCTACACACTAATTCAGAAAATATTAATTAAAAACTGGAAAGTATTAGAGCCTATCACACAGATTTAAAATGTCTCCGATCATATATTTGATACCAAGTCCTAGCATGAAATTTCTATAGTTAATCCAAGTAGTTTCTTGTTAGGAAATAGAACACAGTCTGCCAGATTCTTTTCAGTACAAAAGATACAGAGATAAAGTAGTTTAACTGAGTAGCTCTGAAGACTCCTAGGCATCAGCAGGGAAGGCACTTTTCTGGTCACACAGTTCTGAGCACAACGGGACTTAGCACAGCTTTGGTATTTCAGCATCTCCTTCAGTTTCTATGCAAGTGATATCCACTGACTGCCCAGTCCTGAACTTCTCCACTTGCAAATAATGCAAAGAAAATTGCTCCAAATAGATTAATAGAGGCAGCAATATAGAAAACCATCTGCCATTCTTCCACAGTATTCTGTCAAATGGAGGAAAGAAAAAAAAAAAAGATGCAGTCAATTTGCAGCTCCACACTAAAGAAAAAGTAATTTTAAAATCAATGCTACACATAGAAAACCATCTGCCATTCTTCCACAGTATTCTGTCAAATGAAGGAAAGAAAAAAAAAAAGATGCAGTCAATTTGTATCTCCACACTAAAGAAAAAGTAAGTTTAACATCGATGCTACATGCCTTGCCTATTTAAATGTAAATGCCATTCAGCATGATTTCACAGCAACATAAAAGCATTATAAACATAAAAGGATGAAATCATTAGTAAAGTCAACTTCAGTTTTATAATATAGTTTACACAGACAGTCTTATCAGAACTACATTACCCCACCTGGATCTGTTTATCTCCCAAGATGCAGAACCATTGATACAAATGCAATGTTACTGTAAGGGATACACTACCTTGGCTTTCAGATCAGGTGATCCAAGAGCTGAAGTGCCAGGCACTGTGCAGTAAGCTATGCCTAATGACTACTATATGAACATTCCAGATCCATGTGCCTTTTGGTCCAAACAAGGTAGCTACCCTTACTCAGATTTCATGAGTAATCCTGTAAACTCTGGTATTTAAGAAAGGCCTTAATAAATGTGTAGTAAAGAACTGTGGTTTATTTGCCTTTTTTTTTTTTCCCCTTTTCAAATAAAGAAATAATATCTGTAGATGCCTTAAAGGTTTGGGGCTTTTTTAAGTTCCAGATGATGCTGTAACAAAACTGTAAATGATCTTACTACAAAAACAGAATACCTTAAGAGTGCATTAATATGGAGGGGAAAGAACTAAACTGAACAAAAATACCCTAAAACAACTCACTTGTTAAGGTATGTGGAAGAACTGACTTTATTGGAATGTATTAATGAATATTTTCTGATTGTTTTTGGTTAGAGCACGGTGATAATAACACCAAGGTCACGAGTTTGATCCTCATATGGGCCATTCACTTAAGAGCTGGACTCAAAAATCCTTGTGGGTCCCTTCTAATTCAGAATATTCTGTGATCCTGTGATTTTTAAGAAAATTTTTAGAATTACCTCCAACTCCAAAAAATTTAAGTGTATCACTAAGCTTATCTCCCAAGTGCATCACTTATCTCTTCAAGTGTATCACTAAGTCCATCTCCCTTTCTTGAAAAGGAGAATGTTCATTGATTGTTCATCTTCACATGTTCATTGAAAAAACAGTAATCAAAAACTCCTCAAAGGCCCCAGTGCTTCCCTTTTTCTATCCAAATCATCACACCACCTTGTTAGTCAAATCTAACACTAGAATCTAGTTTCTCACTTATCTAACAAGTGCTGACATTAGAACTCCACACCTCACGTGAGAGCCTAATTAAAAAAAAAACCAAGCAAGAACTTGTTCTAATTTAATAAAACAATACCACAAATGTTTCATCTAGTTGGCATTTTATCAGAGTTCTACTGTGATAAAAATATATTAATTTTATTCCTATAGAATATAAGGGGTGAGTCAGCAAAATTTTCAAGTCTTACAAAGGTCTTTGATTTTACCTTTATTTTCCCAATCAGAATCAGGAAAATAAGAATTAAGGAATTAAGTAGGAATTAAGTAATTCACTAGGAATTAAGTAATTCACAACAATGGAGCAATGTTGTAACAAAGGTGTAACCCATGTTTCATTTAAGGACTGCAGACTTGAGAAGAGGGAATTTCTCTTCAGCTGAGAAAAAAATATAACAACTGAAAAAATAATAAACAGACTCACATTATGAGTGAGGCTTTTGGCAATAACTGGCCCCACCATTCCTGGGATAGTAGCAAAAGAATTTGTGATCCCAAGGAGAATGCCAGCATACCTGCAAGAGAAGTTAACACTGCTTATTAACTTGTAAGGCTTATCAATCATGGAAACAATTCTGTCTAACCTGATCATGTAGGCCTCATCTTGATCACACAAGAGAAATTAAAACACAAATATTCCAGGGTGAATTACTTACTTTTCTTCTAATGACAACTCACTGACAGCTTGGCATATACATTGTAAGGGACATAGTTTAGTGGTGGAATTGGCAGTGTTAGGTTAATGGTTTGGCATGATGATCTTAAAGATCCTTTTCTACCTAAATGATTCTGCATGTCTTTATTTTTCAGAGGCTAGTTATGGAATTTAACTTAAATTGCCTATGGCTTTGCTCAAGATCCACAATCCAAACTCACATCCCCTTTGCTAAGCCACAACAAACTGTCTGGAGTGGATGCATTGAAGCAGTTAAAGACACACTGCATACCTTGAAGCAGAAAGACAAGAAGAAGTACAACAAAGTGCTGTTTGCCAACAGTAAGCGTTGGTTCAGGTTTCATTGCTAAAAATTTGTTTGCCATCAGCAGTGTGCCTGGATATCCCCACTTACATTAGAAAGTGTATATTCCAAAGACAGGAGTTCAGAGTGCTGTGGCAGTCCTTCCCTTCAGCTTTCTGTGGGTCAAGGCCAAAGGGAAATGGGTCTGACTAAACCAGTTCTGCTGGTTGGTGTTCCTGCAGCTCCATTCTGAGGGCTCCTGTTCCATGAACGTGCTGCTCTCCCTCACACACAAATGTATGTGCATGCACCAGCGGCCATAAAAACTTGCTGGGAAAAGCTGGTAACTTGCTTAAGATCTGAGTCTCAGCACCTCATCTCTAAGCAATTCAAGATCTCTCTCACAGGCATGTTGCAATACCGAAAGTTTGAAACTGTACCACAAGTGCAGACTTGTGAGAGAGACTGAAGAGAAATAAGAGCCAGATGTTCCACAGAAGTTTGACCTTCTAACCACCAGGGCACAGATCCCTGTTTTAGATTTTCAAGGTGGATTTGTTGGGTGAAGAATCATACAAAATACTAATAATTGCAGTTTACCGTCAGAGAAAGGAATCATATCCCAGTGATCATTTTAGGCTGTTTAGAGTAAAATTATGTCCTCACCAATATTAATATAACAGAAACATATTTCATCACTAAAGAGAAATTCATAGCTTTGGAATTTTCTTTACCAAAACAGGAGAATTCAACCATACAGCATTGTTACAAAAGATTGCAATATTCATTCCAGTGGTATTAGAAAAACATGTGCTTTTTCCTTGAGAAAGGGAAACAATCATCTAGCCTACTAGCTGATTTTTTTCTTGAAACTCTGCACTACATATCAGTTTAAAGCATGGCAATGCTTTAGTTAAAACTTCTTTATTTCTTATAAACCTAGCATGCAGTCTTCCTATCTTGGAAAGTGGTTTAGAATTAATAGGTCTTTATGAAGCTGAATGTCAAAGTGTAAAAGTTTCCCTTAGGAAAATAAGCACATAAAGCAAAACCCTGTTTAAAGCCTAAGTAGAACCAAATGTACTTTAAATATCTTCAACATGTTTAAGCACTAGAATACTGCTAACAGACACTTTTAAAACTAAACATAGTTTAATAGTTTCTCTGGTCAACAAAGATCTTTGGCAACCAATTGCTGTTTAATGCCTCTGTTTATGCCCAGTGTTTCTGACATAGGTTGCATTCTTGATAGTGCTCGCTGTTTGATGCAGATAACTGTGATGGCACTCCCTTAGCACAGTGGAAACTCCCACATGAAAAGGGAAAGCAAAAAGTGACATGTCTGTAGACCAGAACCAATAGCAGGCTGTTGGTCAGGTTCTTATGGCATAGTGGGGATAGCCAAATACAAATTAACTTGCAGAGCACTCAAGTAGTAAAATCAAGAGTTAAAAAAAAACCAGCTATGTGAAGTATTTAGTGTACAATAGAGCCACATAAATATTACAAGGCACTCAAGTAGTAAAATCAAGAGTTAAAAAAAAACAGCTATGTGAAGTATTTAGTGTACAACAGAGCCACATGAATATTACAAGAGATCATGGTAACACCAATATTAAAATGTGTAAAAATAGAAAGGTAGATTTAGAGAGCTAAAATATAATATATATTCCCCAAAAGAACCGTCTTGTCTCTCTCCTGTCCCCAACCCTTCCCCAATCCATCAATGGCGTAACAAATACATGTTAGCAACCAAAACCACTTAGCAAATATTGTTGTTAATTAAGCATCAGTATTTTCATTCACTTTTTCCTGTGAATATAATAACTATTTATTTGATATAATGAAAGTTTTAGTAGCAAAAAGGGATCATTTGCTATTCTTGGCAGCATACTTTTAACCAATCTAAACGGGCATTTGTGCATTTTGAAACTGCTTTGAATAATTTCTGGTTTTTCTAATGTCTTTCAGTAAATTATGAAAAATAAATACTGAGCTCTGAGTAAACTCTTTAGCAATGTTTCCTTCACAATTTTATGCAGAGCCTGTTTTTAGATTTCTACAATTATGTGAAGCATTTCCTTGAAATTGTGCATATTTGCCTTGATCATTTTATCCAACAAAGTTCAGACAAGTTGCAAAAAATTAAATGTGGGGGAAGAGGAAAGACAGTCTTCTTTTTCTTCTCATCTCAGATGTTTTTTGCACTTCTGTATCTGAAGACATTTTTTAATATGACCTTTGTTACAAAGACGAACTTTTTTTCTTTTCTGTCCCCATTTGAACAAATTTACCCAGAAGTAAAGCATGCATGTGCTGAATAGACAATCACTGATTTCAATAAAACAGCACTCAACCTGACCACATCACTACCAAGGAAAGTCTTCTCACAGATGCAGCCACTTGCCTCTAGGGGCAATGCTGGGCCAAAGTCTCTGAACTAGCAAGACACCCTCTTGCAATCAGTGTGCTCCCGTCTGCCTGTCTGAGAGGGAAGAACAGCTAGAGGAACTTGTCTGGTGCAAATGCAAAGGGAAAAAGCAGGACTTTATCGAGGGCAGGAAGAATAGAGTGGGATTTGGTCAGAGGGATCAGCAGCAGTTCCTGTGAGATAACTAACTACGCCTGCTGACAGGCATCAGCATGGTGTAACACCATTTTCTTCTTGTGGCTTTTTTCCAACACTTAAAATACTCTGAATACTGTTATAAACAAATTGACTCTTGAAATACGCATATTTGAAATGCAAAATGAAGTATCTAAAATTAGAAGACACATACAACATCCTAGTTTGGGAAACCTCAGCATTGCCTACATACAGAAGTTCCTTGTATGTGTAAATCACACTGCAGTTGCATGATTTTCTTTTTCCTGTCACAGCTCTGTTGCATTCCATGGACAGGTTAAATTGTACTCGCATAACAAGCGCCATTTAATACATATTTTGGAAACTAACTGTTGTAGTTCTGCAAAACTAAGCTTGAAAGAGAAGTTGTAATGGTCCTCTAACACCCCCGAAAAACTGCTTTAAGTACATTTTCTAAGTTTGTAGTTACATGTGATTTAAACAAAGTGCACCACAGAAGCTATTTCTCTCACTTTCATATTTGAATCAGCTTTACAAGCTGTTTGCAGCTGGCCACTGATGCCTTCCCTCTTGCTTACTACCTAACCTCACCTGCCAAGATTAACTGGATTCCCACTATTTTATATCCATTTTTTAAGCCAAAAATTGTCCATGATTGTGGATATGACCACCATCATTTCAATTGCCAAAGCCTGAATACCACCTTCAACTGGGATGCAAGGTCTCCCATGAGTTGTCTAGATGATCAGAATTTTTTTATAGATGCTACTTCTACAAAATATGTTTTCCTCTACATTTACATTTAAAGTCTTTTCATTTTACACATTAATACAGAACACGATTTTCTCTGGACATAGTAATTTGACCCTGTTCACATCTAAGTGCAACCACAAATTGGAAAATGAATGTCAAAACAAAGTACTTGACTTCTACCAGTGCACTTTTAAAAGAATATACATACATTCACACTCTTTGGGAAACTGACAGATCTGCCCAATCATGAATTTGTAACACACTGGAGAAATTACAGCCTGAAGTCTCAACTTTCCATTCTTGAAAATTATTCATTTAAGAGCAATTATACATACCTGATTTGTTACTACTGACAAATCAGGTCAACTACTTGTAACAAGATTTAGATTCCAATGTACAGAACATTTTTCAAATGCACAGTGTTATATGTGTTTTGGTATGTTCATGGTATGTTCATATGGTAATGTTCATACCAGAGGTTGATAGCTCCGATGGAAAAGTTGAAAACAATGAAACACTTTACTGTATTGTACAGTTCAAAAAAACTGTGCTATTATAAACATCAATCAAAAGTATATCAAGTCTATAATTAAAATCTGTTACTACAGAAATTATATAATTTATTACTGCAGGATTAAAACTGAAATGATTCTAAACTATGGTGTATGTCATATCCTCTGCCAACCTTGCACTTTTTGGAAATACAGTGCTTAATACTGTAAACCCAAGTAATTGTCAGTGTTTACACTCCAGACCTGTACCCCAGCAAGACAGAAAGGAAAAAAAAAGGGGGTCATAAACATTTCACATGCACTAACAACAGTTCCAGCAGTACTTACGAAGGTGCTATGTCCAGATGGTTGATGCTGTAGCCTGATGTACAAAATCCTCCTAGCGTTGTTGATATGGTCACGAATGCAACAGCCAGTGCGTAGTTGCAGCCTATGAACCCGGCTGCTACCAAGAACACCGCAGGTCCAATCATTCCTTTAGGACAGAAGCCCGAGAATCAGCGGGCGCTGGACACGGCAGACACGCCGAGCCCAGGGCTCCCCGTGCGCCCTCCACCGCCCCCTGGCGCCCAGAAGCGGCGCCGCACGGCGGGACAGCGCGGCACCCGAACGGCTCGGGGGGAAGGGACCTTATTACTTTTTTTACTTTTTTTTTTTTTAATTTGTTTTTTTGTTTTTTTTACTGGATCATCCAGCTCCAACCCCCTGCCACTGAGGCTAGATGGAAGGGGGTTGGAGCTGGATGGGGATTCCGCTAGATGGGGCCTCCAACCCCCTGCCACTGGCAGGGACACCTTCCGCTAGATCAGGATCGTCAAAGCCCCGTCCAGCCTGGCCTTAAGCACTTCCAGGGATAGGGCAGCCACAACTTCTCTGACCAACCAGTTCCAGCGCCTCACCACCCACTCAGTAAAGAATTTTTTCCTATTATCTAATTCTAATCTAGTCTCTTTCAGTTTGAAGCCATTCCCCCTTGTCCTATCACTACATTTCCTTGTTAAAAGGAAGAGCAGATGGGTTGCGAAATTGTTTTCTCAGGAAACAGCAACTAGGTCAGAAATATCCCACTCTAGTGGCAAGGAATAAACTAGATTTAAAAAAAATTAACAAAAATCAACAGGTTCTGAAAATTACCTCACAAATTCATTTTATTTATTGCTATAAATAAATAATAAATGGAAGATGCACTGACACTGTGAACCCTGGGTGAATCCAAGATAGCTGTAGAGATGCTGCATGAGGCCCTGGAAACAGCTTATCAGCCATCAGGAGCTCATGCACACTGCTTCCTATCTGCAGTTAACTTTGGTAGCTGTTTCCCAGTACCAGAGCCCCTTTCCATGACCCCGTCATGATCTCTGTGAACAGCTGCAAGTACACGCTTTTGTGGATGAAGACAACCTAAGTCCTGCTTTGCCTAAAACAACAACATTTTTTGCATACATGGGTGTGAGGTGTGCAGCCCTGCAGTAAATTGAATCACCAAAATAGCATAGGCTTAAAGACAAACAAAATGCCTGAGAATTTATTACAAGAGCTGCTTTAAAGAAAGCAACTGAATTAGCTGAATTGAAGAGGCAGCCATAATCACCACACAATAACTGGGCTGAGACTTTTGTGGATCCTGTGCCTAATCAGTCTTTTTTGTTTCCCTTCAATTTCTTTCTACTGTCCCCTCTTTATTCAGCAATTGACTTCTTTCCTAAATACAGCCTTTTTACTTGTGTTCATTAAAAGCCTGATCTGGCTGATCTGCTGGTGATTTCAGATCAGCTCTCTGCCCAATTAGTCAAGACCATTTTGGATTCTGTTTGGACTTTCTACTGTGGTAGCAATTGTAAATTTTTCAAGTGTATTCCTATTCAGTTAGTCTTAGATAAACAAAACACTGAAGAACAGAATAGGCTCATGCAGAACAATAATCCTGTCAATTTGATAAACCTTTTCTGATAACAATATTTCATTCACCCTTTTATGGTGACTTTACATGACCATTTATTTGATTGGCTTGCTTGTAGTCCAATTATCTTGACCTAAAAAAAGCTTTTGACAATCTCTATTGCTCTCTTATCCAGTAGGCCCACTTCTCATGGAAAAAGACAGGATTTACTCCTGACACCTTAATGTACAAATAAAGTTGTTCCTCTCAAGCCGTGCACAATGCTGCCTCATCTCACAGCAGAATGTCAGAATACTCCCCCAAGCCCTTAAATTTTCCCAAACTGATATTATTATATTTTGTAAGATTATATATTCTAAGAGACAATACTTGCACCTACCTATTAGGGTAAAACATTTGCGAACACAAACAGTGGAGAAGTTCTGTGTTTCCCGTAAATAATCAGCAATTTGGCCAGACAGAATTATACATAACCAGCAGCCAAAATAAGGCAGGGCAGACAAAAATCCATTCTGTCAAGGAGGTTAAAAGAAGACAGTTAAAACACTAAAATGACAAATCAGTCCTGACTTAATCCATACCTACCAATGCAGTGAGACCAAAAACTCAAAGGTTTAGATCAGCAACTAACTTCAGGAAAAAGAAAACTGTAACTGAAGGTATCCTGTGGACATTAACCTGATTGTGGAAGTTTCTACGATACCAGTACCAAACAAGTTACTAAAATAAGTGGAAGCTGTAAATATTATTCAGAATTTTGAAAACTACACAGAATCTCTGGGTTTTGTACTACTGCTACATTATATTATTCCTTACCATCTGCTGAAACATCTGCCTGTGTGCTGCCTGTAAATGGAAACAAAATCTAGAACTTAGACTTTTTATCACATCTAGGCTGGACACAATCTCAAAGCTGAGTTATTCAGGACCTGACATTACTTACACTGAAGTCACCAGTTAATTCCCACTACTTTAAACACATGCTGCTTAGACCTCTGCCTGATTCTACATGATTTTCTGATGAAGAGAAACAAAAGGTACTACTAAACTGCCCCCATTTACAGCCTTTCCAAAAAATTATGGATAGTTACTGATAACAGAGCTATACTTTGATCTCATCTGTGATTCAAAAGGGGTATTTGAGTAGCAATAGTATGACCTTTGTACACTAGCGTGAAATGTAATTTGTCAAGAAGTGAAAGATTCCCTAGGAATTTTAATTTGAAATGAAACAAGAGATTCATTCCTCCTGGAGTCCATTCTATCAGTACTTAAGCATGTGGCCTGTTGGATTTCAGTGCTCAGTTTTCAAAAACAGTACAGTAAGTAAAATTTCAAAAAATAGAAACAGTCTCAGTAATTAAAAAACTTTTTTGAAGCACTATTCAAAGACATAGCATTATTTTAACTATTTTCTGTATTTTAGAAAGGAAACTGAACAACAAGTGTACAATATTTTAAATCAGTACTTAAGCATGTGGCCTGTTGGATTTCAGTGCTCAGTTTTCAAAAACAGTAAGTAAAATTTCAAAAAATAGAGACAGTCTCAGTAATTAAAAAACTTTTTTGAAGCACTATTCAAAGACATAGCATTATTTTAACTGATTTCTGTATTTTAGAAAGGAAACTGAACAGCAACAAGTGTATAATAAAGGATAACACAATTTCCATCTAAATGTGTGGCAACACTTAGTTCAACACGATTACACAAGTTGGTTTTTTTTTTGATGTTCACAGTCAGTACTCTAAGCTACTCCAAAAAGAAAAAAACATAACCCATAGTCAAAGGAAAGAGGTTCACAGTCAGTACTCTAAGCTACTCCAAAAACAAAAATACATAACCCAGAGTCAAAGGAAACCACTTCACAGCAGAACCTGTTACCATTTAATGCAATGGTGTTTTACAAAACACATGCAGCTGAGAGCTGTGGTAGCAAATGGCTTTCACAGATATTGATGCCTCTTCAGGGAATACCTGAAGAGCCACAATGAGGAGCCCAACCAGCAACTTCAGTTAGTTTTTTCCAATCATTTTGCAGCTTGCCCTAATGCAACCTTCTGTTCTAATGCTAAGGTTCCCCATCTGCTCCTCCCAAGATTGCTGGCATCACCACTTTCTTGGATGGCATTCATCTTCAGATTGCTCTAAACTAGTTTGGTTTGCTAAACCAGGAAAAGACTATGTTAAACTTCTTGCAATTTCTGAGCACCTTTTTATCTTAGCTATACCAGTTTCTCCAGGTAAGCTATGCCATCACCAAAACTTTTTCATTAAAGACAGACCAATACAGTCAAGTAAACACTATAAATAAGAATATTCCACCTTCCCTACCCTAATTTTTCCCTGATAAATAATTTAATTTTATAACATTTCCTTGAAAGCACTATATCTGCACCTTAAGACTATGGTTTTGTTTCATGCAGTTACCTTAGTAAGAAAAGGTATTTCACATGTGCTGCTCATTGAGGAAAGAAATTGGCAATCTGGAAAGTGATCCTATCAGAATGAAACTTCCCTCTGGTCCCTTTCTCCCCCAAACCCCATCCTTAAAATAGTTTCAAACATGCCACTTTTCCAATGGTTTTCTTAGTTTTATTTTAAATGGAAATGTTCTCCTTTATGAGTTAGAAAATAAGTAGGTACTATTTCAGAAGCCATAAAACTTGGTGTAAAATCTGAAATAATCATAGAAGCCATATAACAGGGGAAATATTTTCATAGTTACTGTTTTAAAGCAGAGCAGGTAAAGATGGGTACCATGCATCTTCAAACAGAAAATTTAACTTGAAAGCTAGCACTAAGGTAAATGCCAAATAAGTCTATAAAGTGAAAATTATAAGGCAGGCAACATATTTGATGCATCTGCTTAATTGTGTGGGGTTATCATTTCCCAGCTATACCTTTATATTCCAAGGTTCTTAAACAGCTTCCTCCATTGTAACCAGCAGGTTACAAGCAGTAGTTTCTTTAATTCAGAAGAAGATGACTATATTTGTATACATCTCACCTCCTGTGCATCAAATCGCAGGATCTCCTTCATGTATGTGGGCAAGAGTGTAAGAAGTGTATAGAAGGTCCAGTTGTAAGAGAAGTGTGCCACAACAATAGCCCAGAGCGGAAGGGACCCCAGCATAGGTCTCCAGGGAACAGACTTCTGTGTAGAAAGCTGGCAAGCAGGAGACAAAGAGAAGAGAAAAGAAGGAAATCAGGATTTTGATATGAACATTTACTAAATACAGCAGTTTTGATGCTAACCAAATCTATGCTCAGGATCCGTTCTAAAAGGCACAAAATGAGTCTCAGTTGATAGATGCCAGTCATCAGCAATGAACTAATTACTGTCTTCAGTTCTCAGTGAGGGTTTACTGAAGTATATTACTGCTCTGATGTTTACTATTCCAAAGTAAACTAATTAATACATTTTGTAATTCAAAAAGTATGCCTTCCCTCGTTGAAATTTGATGCCTTCTGCTTTTATTATAAATAATTAAATATTTAGTAATTCCTCAGGTGTTGATTTAGCTGAACCTTTCCTGCTCAGTCCTAGGTATTAATTTTGTTCTCTCAGCCAGCTTCACTTTTTGTAGATACATATCCCACCAGACACAGGAATGAATCTTATGCAGGCTTCAGGAACTGGCTCATTGGCATTTTCTCTGTGAATACTAATCTATTTCTTAGTCTAGATGACACTGAGAAAGAGAAATGCTGGAAAATACTGTATTGCAAATGTTAAAGACATTATACAGGTCTGGATCTAGTATAAAATGACAGATTTGAGCATGTTTTTAAATAAAAAGTTTTTTAAATAAAGCACCTCAACAACATCTGTAACAAAAAGCATTATTAGAAATACTTTTGATTATTTGACTGTTTTTCAGTTAACAACTGCACTATTAAAAAAATTGTTTGCAAAATCCTGCATAAACATATAAGAAAGTATAACAAAACATGTAACAAACCATAAACAAAGCTTGACATTAGTGACCAAGTTTGTGGTTTATGTTCAGACTTAAGCAGGTTGGTCTACACCAAAGTGTTGTACCTGATCTTTCAGAGAAGACAGTATATATTCTCTTTCAGCATGTGAAATCCTGCTGTGAATTTCTGGTGTATCACTAACCAATAACATCCAGAAGAACCACCACAATACGCCAAGTGCACCTATTGTGAAAAGATAGGTGAAGAAATAGAAATTTAAAAAAAGCATTTTTATTGAGTAATACTCTCAGATGACATAGTCAGAAGTGTTTTCTCAATACTCTAATATAATTTTAATGAACATTGTTTTTCTATCTACTTACAGACACTAGTTCCCCAAAATGGCTTAACAATGCACATTTAGATACAATAAAGAATGAAGATGACTAAGCAGAATTGTTTCTTTTTATTTTTTTTCCTCTTTTTCTTCCTCTACTTCAAGTTTTTCATACAGCAGGAAAGCTGTGTGCTCATACATAATTGTATTTTTATCAGTCACATGGAAAAGCCACAAAGGATATGGCTCACCCTCAGGAAATTAAAAGCTCACATTAAGTTTAATCACAAAAAAACTCTGTGCACACATACAGAATATCATTACATGCAGCTTAATTGATGTACTATTCCTCCTTTTCTTTCTTAAGCCAACCCCGGAATTCTCATTTGAAAAAAGGTAACTTTTCAATTATCAGTCCAAATTAACTGCACTTTTATGCAACTGTAACATTGTAACTTATTTCATTTCGTTCAGGTCTTTGGTTTGAATCTTTGTGATTTGTAAAAAACTGGAGATGGCTTTTTTGGAGGAAAATGTAACTCTTGTCTTATATACTGATTGCCCCTTTCCTGTGCAGAATATAAAATGGCTCAGACATGTAAACAGACCTGCAAAAGGCATTAGCTAAGACATGCTGCTAAAACAAAAATTTTCTGCTTCAGCTTCTTCCACAATATAAGTCACAGTAAACATGCTATGCATTCCTTCAGGGTCCCTGTGACTGCTAGAGTTTTTCCCGTTCGCATTTTAAGCAGCAGTAACTTTTCACACATTCTTTCATTCAAAGTTGAGATTTATTCCTGGGATTAAAGTTATTAACTCAATTTCACACTTCAGATAAGAAATTTCAGCCTGTTGTTTTCAAGTGGTGGGAGAGTTAAGAACATTTGACTTGTACCAGCTTTTGTCCAACTCAGAGACAGCTTTGCTCACTGGAAGAAGGCTTATTGAGCCATTCACTGGAATCTACTTAGCCTTAAATATCTCTAATTGCCCAGAAGGAATAAAACAGCAACCCAATACGTCAAATACGCCTTTAAAACTGAAAGTAAGTTTTATGTGATATGCTTTTCAAAAAGAATATGGATTTTACCTTTAATAATTAAGAAAAATCAAAACAACACAAACTCACCAAATATGTAGAACACATAAACCCAGTTCATATAGTAACAAATTAAACCAGATAGTGGCAGAGACACAACAGTTCCCAGCTGTGCACCTACCGGAAGAAAGAAAAACAAAGTGGAAAAGTAATTAGATCTCCTATGGACCCCTTAAGTATAAGTGCCATTTCAGAGTTATTTTATTTTTCTGTAATAAATCAAGAATAAAGATTGTCACCACCACTAGAGGGTTGTGCTTTGCTTTAAAGAAACACAGGCACAATGAGCTGCCTTGGCAGCTCCAAGCAAAAGAGCCATAAAGCCCTAAGAAGCCAAAATTAGAAGCAACTAGCAATAAAAGATAAGCATTCTTGGCAAATTTGTCCCAATAAAGTGATGGCTCTAACACATCTAAACCAATGCAAATTAAGTCAACTGGTATTGCTGCAAAACAAGAGAGAGGTGAACACAGTATAATTAAGGCCTTGGGAGTATAATGTGAAAATATAGTCTGTTTGCATTCTTCATATCTCCTTCCAGCTCCACAAAACCAGGAATGTTGGAAACAGGAAGCAGAAGTCACGCATATATAACCAGTAGGTTCGAGTTCCATGTTTCTTGAATGTGACAGGGTATAGGATCAAGGGAGAAGGGAAAGATGAGCAGATTTTAGTTCAGAATAAATCCAAAAGCCAGAAAGAACCATTCCTGTGCTTATAATTCAACATACATTTTGCAAAGAATAAGGATGGCAGGTTTTTCCCTTTCAAAATCTAAACAAGAAAGTATTTACATACTGGACTCTACTGGTGATAAACAGTAGTTTTGTCTCTTAATGTGAGCTGTAACATTAATTCTCCAAACTTAATTTCAACTCAGAAAATATGTTGATATTCTGGCTACCTAGACTTCATCTTAATGGAAACAATTTTTATTTGAGGCAGAAAGCTCCAACAATGAATAAAACCACATACATCATGCAAAATATAAATCAAAATAACAACTACATATAACCTCAACCACATGTTCTCTCAGAAAATCAACATGATCGTGATTAAATTAACTACAGACCACATGACTGCCAACGTGGAAGGAAAGGAAGGAAAACAGCCTGCCAAGATTACACAAGCTATCTTATCCACCCTGACTGTTAACAATGGGCTGTTCGAGGCCACAGACTGTTCTCACTACTACATTAGCATACATTTTCACACAATACAAAAGGACAGTTTAAAAGTTCCCAACTGCTAAATGTAGTAGAAGGTAATCCCAACTCTGTTTGCTCTGCTTAACTTGTGTGCTGGGTCTCAGAAGAAGACTTATTTTAAAGTGGATTTAATTAAATACCAAGGCAGAAAACAGATTTTTAAAAAACAGAAAGAAAAATGCTTTTTGATGCATTAGATGAGTTGAAGTAGCTCTTTGAAGGGTCACTTGAATGAGTGATGAGACACTTGGTTCAGAGCAAAGTGAGGAAATGTGAGGAAAAAGGATTAAGGCCGCATCCCTCTGGGAAAAGTGAGTCACTAGACTGTCTTAGCTCCTTAAGAAACTATAGCTGAAGTTTACATTGTATTGACCTGTCTTCTTGACAAAAAACCAAATTATTACTAATAAGAGTGAGCAAAGCAAACCATTACTTCAGTAACTGAATACAAAATTTGTCATCCTCAAAGAAATAATATCAATTTTGACTAGCAAATTTAGAAACCTATATTTTTCACCTGCCCCTCAAATACTGCACTGAGCAATGTGACTGACCAATAAACCCCTAAAAAGAAGGCTCAGTGGAGGCGGCCAAGAGCAACATGTCCATCATTTGGGGAATAACACTGGGTGTGACCAACCACAGCAGTTGCAAAGAAGCTGACTTTATCTCAACACAAAGAGCACCAGAGGGTGGCTTTGGTTTAGATAAGCATTTATGTCAGTGGATCAGCAGGTGGTGTAAATGTTTCTCTTCATTCAGTTCATTGAAAGTTACACTGTCTCACTGACTTAGCCAGAGGACAAGAGGGGAGTGAATACATGGGTCAGTTGAACACAAAGTACAAAAGTTAAACAACAACAGAATTTCTGAGAGAACAGACTTGACTTGCAGTCAATCCAAATTGAAGTGTATTGCAACTGCTATATTTTGCTCAATGTCAACTTACATTTGCTAAGTGCTAACTTATACCTGTGCTGTGCTTTCAGTACATTCTGTATCACTCCGCTAAATGAAAAATCCTGTGTAACATCAAGTATCTTCAAAGAAGTAAATGTGACATCAAACATAATACCTCCCAGACACAGAATATCTAGTACAATCTGGTCAGAGAGTACTCTGACAAGGAGCTCTTGCAGCAATACATGGGACCTTTGATGTTTTCTTCCCCAAGTTCCCCCAAGAACACTTAAAAAACCCTCCAAAAACCAACCAAACAACTCTATCCTGTGACCGCCACAGTTTTTTTGTTCCTAATGCTAAGTCTTTTTTAGTTACAGTATCTTCTATTAATCAGCTTCACAGTAATTATTTTCACCACTTTATACCAAAGTTAGACCCAAGTTTATACTTATTTGTAGATCAATACCTTCTGTCAGGTTATAAAAACCATGAATAAATGAAGAAAATGAATGGAAAGCAAGATTTACTTTAATGTTACACTTTCTGGATTAAATGCTGATTAAAATTTACAATATAAATCCCTTTGATTTAAGTCAATCCTCCCCGTTACTACAGTAAAAATTTATAATCCCATTATCAGCGTGGGAATTTCTCACCTGCATATGAAATACTAAGGAGCTTGCTGCGTTCCAGTGGAGGAGCCCAAGAAGACCACATTGAATGCATAGCTGGGAAGGTAACACCCTAGAAAACACCATTTCATTCTGTTGAAATGCAAGGGTTTTAGAACTCACTTCAACTTTACATGTTTCAAAGCATGCTTCATTAAAAAGCAGTAATACAATTTATGAGTTTGCTGTCTACCAAGAAATCACTTATAAAAATTGTGCAAGGCATGAGAATAAGGAGGCAGAATTAATTTCTCCTGCTTTTGCGTCTGTATGTACTGGAAAAGCAGTAACAATACAAACAACACTGTTTCAAGGCCCTGGTTTCTGTAAAATGAGAATAGTTTTGTCTCAGGTATCCTTACATTTCTTATTTGAAAAGCTCAGGCTAAAATATAGTGCAAATGCTTCAATTATTCTAAAAGCCATAAAACTAAGCCACTCAAATGAAACAATCCATATACCATTCCAGCATAACAACCCCCACAGAGTCTAATCACTATAATTTTAAACAAATTATTCAGATGTATTTTCAAATTACATAGAGGAAACAAGATTACCTCTCCCAGTCCTTCCAAAGCTCTGACAGCTATGAGGTAGCCAACTCCCAAATTTGCAGCTAAGGGAGTAAGCAAGGTAAATACAGAGGTACCAAAGATACCAAATCCCAGCAACAGTTTGCCTCCAATTCTGCTTGCAAGATATCCTCCTGGAATCTGAGTAATGATATAGCCATAGAAAAAAGAACCAAGGATCCATCCCTGAGTCTCAGCATCCCAAGAATACTTTTCTCCCTAAGAAGAGAAAAAAACCCCAACAAAATCCAGTAAGTTAAAGACAGCAGTTTCTCTGACTGTATTTTATGTAATGTAATTTTATGTAATGTAATCAATGTAATTTGTATTATATTGATCAACTATTTAGTCCTTCATAGATAAATTTCAAATTTTTTGTGACATACTCCCTTGGGTTCCTTTACACCCACTTGTACTGCAATCAAAGTTGTTAAAAGCTAGTTCAGGCAGTTTACAATCAGTTTGGACATATCTAACCCAAGTATGAATATCATCACTACATGAAATAAAGTGCTCTCTCAGTTATCCTTTTTTGAATTCTAAGCAGCTTGGGTTAGGTTACAGGTACTGACTATGTAAGTCTGCCTGAGTACAAATCCCACTTCTGAATCACAGAGTGGACATTCTGTCATGTTCTATAAAAAGGCTCTATCTGCAGAAAATTTATTGATAAAAAAACAAATAAGGAGATGCAGGTGCTTAAATTTAATGTCAAGAAAGAGAGCAGTCAAGGAAAGGGTCCACAAGGGTAGGTGGAATAATGGGAGAAGCACAACAAAGGGAAAATGGACAAAGTGGACAAAGTAAAGATGATTGAGATAGGAATCCGCAGCTATAAAGGAAGCCAACAAGAAGACAGGAACTGCTGCCCAATAAAGTGATTCTGAAATTTGGGATCACTTCCAAAAGACCAATTTTTCCACATCTAAATGAGTAGCATACATTTCGCAGAAATGATGAGACAGGATCTTCCCATAAAGTTCACCATTATAATTTGTTTGTGATAAATAATAAATGACTTCTTAACAAGCAAACAAAATTAAAGCAGGAAGACAGCAAGAGTGCTCATGACTACTTCAACCACAAGACAAGATCTGTGCAAGTTCAAATTCACAAAGTTGGGTTTTTTTTAAGAAACCTTTTTTTCCATATCTGGCAGCTCAGTTAGGAAGTGTGATTTTAAGGATTACTGGAATTCAGAGGTAAATGATATAAAGACGAAATGCATGATCTGGGAAAGAGATTGAAGAAGTGAAGAGAAACATTACTTGTTAATTTGTAATGAAATTTCATGCCATTGTGACTGTACAAAGAACAGGCAAATTGGACAGTGATGGGAGCTCTGACGCAGATATAACAGTAACAATTGATAAGTGGCACGTAAAACAGTGAGTCATGATAGATCTACGTGGTCAGATTAGCCAATTTCTAAGAAATAGCACAGAAAAGAGCTATGTAAAAAAACTGACCCTGAGCACAGCACTTCTCAATTAGCTGGTCATTTAAGGCTGATATTTCCCAGAATAGCTTCAAAAGAACCACTGGAAAGGCCATCCAGTAAAAACCAGCCTGTTCTCTTGCCACCTAAATACAGATCTATCTATCCCAGACAGACACGCCACACGCTTTGAAATGCCACATTACAAGAAAATATGTCTGAGACCTCACCGTAGTGTTGCGAGGAACATTTATGGTGGAGGAATGCTCTGGGCACACATTGGAAGTCACATTTTTTGCTGAGCTTGTGTTAGGTTCTACCATATCCACCAGAGCGACGCTGAGGTTCACACGCAATGCATACAGGAGGAAGAACCCAAAACAGGCCAGGACTGCGAGATTGTAGCGAGCTGAGCAGCATGCAGGGACTGAAACGAGAGCAAAAGAAAAATATTTAACAGACCTAACAGAATAAGAACAATTCATAAGCATTTTTTACTAAGGTTCTCAGAAATCTTTGGGTAGGTAAGATAAAGAATTAGCAAGGTGACAAAGTAACTTTTTTTTTCTTAAGGGGTTTATTCAATAGTCTGAGGCTGGTTGAAAAAAATTTCAAACCCCATTTTCATACTGATGTGCAAAGCAAATGTAATCCTCATTTAGACAACAGGCAGCAGAGTGGGGACTGCAGAGGATGGGTAGTGTGTGGTCTGTGGAAATGGATTTAGAAACAGTTTCAGAAGTCCTCTCCAAAATACTGTAATATTTATTCAAGACAGAATTTCACACTTAAAAAACCTCAAAAACAATTAGTGGGAAGCCTGTAATATACACAAAAATGGCTCAAGAAACACAGATACTCCTGAAATAGTGCTGAAGAACAGTCATTGGCTACTTCAGGTTGTTTTCTAGGACAAATTTTCCTTCTATAAGTTTGCTTACAAGGGAATATGCATTTGCTGACAGCTGCCAAAACTACCAGAAAGGGGAATGGCAAACCCTGTGGTGGCACTGTGAAACAGTAACAGGTTCCCAGTTGCCCAGTACAACCTCTTGGCAGTCACAAGGCAACAAAGGAAATGAGTCCTAAGATTCAGCATAAAATCTGTGTCGTGAGATTAAGTCAGCTCTGTCAGTTGTTTATGCACAGATGGCAGACTCTGCACTGTAACACAGCTATCGATTTCCTACAGCAGTACACAGCAGCATTTGGCAGAGGGCATTCATCAGTGCCAGGAGATCCAAACCAGAGCTGAACTGTAAGAGTTTGAATTTCTGTAGCTATTCTTTATGAACTGGGAATGCCTGAAACTACTGAGCAGGAATGTCAAATTGAGGAGGAACTACTTGAACAATCTGCTGAATTTGCAAGTAGAGTGTAGAGTTTCCCCTCTTGTGAGGGAGCTACGTTACTAATGGGAAGTTTTATAACCTGGACATCTGAAACTCTGGGAAGGCTGGAGATATCAGCAGATATTACATCAGTTTGCATCAGTCTACAGTGATCTCATCTTTCAGTACTCAGAGTTCAAATGATGACTAGAACAAGTACATCTACCAACAGGACTGACCAGATCCTCCTCTTCTACTGCAGAATGTCACTTGAGTGGATTTTCTGATCTGCAGTAGGAAACAAAGGACATGCCCTGTGGACAAAGATACCTTCCCAGTAACTCCCCTGAAACAAGGAATAAGCCTATGTGATTTTATTTTTCAAGGGGAACACCAACAAAGCCTTCCTGCAAGACTGTTTTTCATGAAATTAACAGAACTTTCCTATTTTTGAAGTCTCTAATCCTGACAAACTTTATGTGAAGTTCATTATGGCTGCACAAGTTGTTAAAATGACACAGAGATGCTGCACTTGCTATGTCCATTTAATAAATAAATAATAAACAAGGCTGCTGTACAAATATGCAAAACCCCTTCCAGATCTGTGGTAATTGCAAGTTTTGCCTCAGGAGCATTTGAAAAAGCCATCCTGGAATTTTAAATGGCATGAGGGAGAGCAGCCAAGATTTTATTGCTTACATTAAAAACAACAGGCACCAAGAACAGGAAGTACTACACAAACACTAGTCAAGCAGCTTTGTTGTTCTTTGTTGTTGTTTAAAAAGCAATTTGCCTTAAGTAGAAAATGTAAAGTCATATAATCTATAAAAATGAATATAATTACAGGTAAACCTACTTAACTGTTCCACTTCTTGTAGTCGCTGGGGTTAGACAATAATAACAGAAAGCTGAATAACACACTGATGATATAACCCTTCCTTGGAAATGCAGATTAACTGGAACATCCATTACTCTTCCTCTATAAGGCTCTCACTGGTATACAACTAGCAAGTAGAGCAAGCTCCACAGAACAGATGTGCAAGAACTAAACGTCACAAGTGTCAGTTTTTTTTTTCCCCAACTGTAAACATTTTATTAAAAACACCTAACAAACATGTAGAATTGAAGTCTGAAGTAAATAGCTACTAAATTATTGGTTCCCTGTCATTCCATCATGTCCACTTGAAATATCTAAGAATATTAGATCAGGTTAACAGAACAGAAGACTCAAGAAGATTATAGGTGTGTTTCAGGAGAGTGCTATATAATCAGAGCCACAGACATTCACCCCCCTAAAGTTTAAACCAGCAATCCAAAGTTTAAAGCATTGGGTTCAAGGTCTTACCTTGACTAACAGTCTTTGGTCCTACATCTACAGCGAATTCTGATTTCAGAGGCATGTTTTAAAGCACTGTAGCTATAATTTAATAAGATTCTTAAATTGCAGTTAAAAAAGGTCTGTGCTGCGAGTTGCACGGCAGTTTAAAGGAAGTTGCTCATCTGCAATAGTTTTCCTTGTGGGTGAGGTGAGCCACCTCCAGCTGCAGCCTGAAGCATTGTGCAAACTTAAGAACATATTGCTTTAGGAAGACTTGAGCTCAAATTCTCTCCTTCTGGCACTTTTAAGGTCATTTTGTTAGCAGCACCCTTTGATCCCTTGATGCAGTTGCACATTTGCTAAGCAGGTTAGAGCATTTTTGCATGGCATGCTAAAGAAACTAAAAATCTTACTCTACTCTTTATGGGTTGTACATTCTGGGGAGCAAAACAGCACAGACAAATATAAACATGCGGGCTCTGTTGTTAAGCTCAGACCGTATATCGAGCCTCCTCTCCTACCTGGGTGCATCCTCTCACCTTCCTTCCTCTCCATACTTGCAACAAGCAATTAGCCTTAACTCAAATTCTGCCTTCATATGAGATTTTGACACCATCCGGTGGACGCCGGTAGCTTTTAATACATGGACCGGCATTGGGCTGGAATGTCTTTACTACAACAACACCGAGCCGAGGGCTGGTGTCTGTCAGGGCTGAACGCCTGACCCAGCCACCGGCAGAGCCGCGACCGCCGTCAGGACTCGGGGCCGTGCCTGATGCAGCACCCGGGCACCGCGGCGTCCCCGGCACCGAACGCACTAACGGCGCGGGCGGCGGAGCCCCCGGGCCCGCCACCGCTGCCCCCGTCACCGCTGCCCGCAGCCCCCGGGCCCGTCTCCGCTTTTCCCGTCTCCGCTGCCCCGTCACCCCGGCCGGCAGTGACACGGCGGCACCGGCCCCGGGCCCCACAGCGGCGCTGGCGGCCCGCGCCTCCATGGCAACGCGACGCCGCCGCACAGGGGCAGCTGCCGCCCGTCTCACCCGTGTCGGGCTGGGGCTCCTTCAGCAGCGGAGTGCGATCCTCTCCCTCCTCGGGCTCCATCTCGCTGCTGCCACCCGCACCGCGCAGCGCGCTCAAGGCCAGAGCGCCCGGCGCCACCGCTGCGGCCGGGAGCGCTGCGCTGCCCGGCCCAGCTTGGCTCTGCTCGGCTTCAGCTTCCCCCGCCGCCGCTCCCCTCCCCGCCCGCTCGGCTCTGCCCCGCCGGGGCCGGGCAGCGGCGGCCGCAGCCCCGGCGATCACGTGACGGCCAGGGGCGGGCGGAAACGGCTTCAGCGCCGCGCTGCGGCCGGGCCGCCTCCGGCCGCCATGTTTAGTGAGGGCGGCCGCTCCCCCGCTCCCTGCCGCGGGCGGACGGAGCCGCGCGAGCGCGCCCACGGGCGGGCGGCGGTGTCGCTGTGCGCGGTGCCAGAGCGCTGAGGGAAAAGTGCCTCATAGTTGGGACAAATCCGATCAGGCTGATTCACCACCAGCGACTGCTTCTTAGAGAAGGCGAGCGGCCTCTCGGTGCAGGTCCACTGTGGCAGCCACGGGCGGAGAAGGAAAGGCTCGAGGTGCAGGCGCTGGGTCTCTCTGTAACCACCGAAATACCATTTAACGATAAATAGCAGTATCTGCAGGGCATGGTCCTTTTGCTCTGTGTGTGCGTGCAGTGCACAACTGCTGGAGAGAGGTTTTAAAATCAGAATATGAAGGGGTTGGAATGGACCTTACGGATCATCCTGTCCAACCTCCCTTGCCTCCCTCTAGACCTGGTTTCTCCAGCCTGGCTTTGAACACTGCCAAGGTTGGGGCATCCGCAACCCCCCTGAGCAACCTGTTCCAGTGTCTCACTACGCTCACAGTGAAGAATTTCTTCCTACCGTAAAACCTAAATTTCTCCTCTCTCAGTTTATACTCATTACTCCTTGTCCTGTTACTACAGCTCCTGACAAAGGGTCCCTCTCTGGCTTCCCTGCAGGCCCCCTTCAGGTACTGGAAGGTTGCTGTGAGATCTCCACACAACCTTCTCTTCTCCAGGTAAACAGTCCCAACTTTCCCAGCCTGTTTTTTCACAGGGAAGGTGCTCCAGTCCCATGATGGAATACTTGTGAAAATGCACCAATACAGATTAGTAAGCATTGTGGGGTATGTAATAGAGCTTCTCCTCTTGGAATCAGTGTTTTTCAACCTCAGTCAAAGCTAACAGCTGAGTGGAAATCTTTTAAGTTTTACACGCTCTTTCCTACATGAGAGACATTTCCACTCACCCTGTCCACTCATCAGTCTTGCCAGGGCTGAGTGCTGAGTCATTTTGGTGATGCTGCTGGTCATCCACTGGAAGCTTTGCCTTTGCTTAGATGCCTGTGCCATCCTACTAATGAGTAAGTAACTGCCTGGAAAATCCTGCATACTGGAAAACAGAGGAATGTAAAAGATTCCTGGCAGCATATTCAGCTACATCGTTTCACACAAGGTAGTTATATGAGTTTGCAAGTGTTAATAGAACAGCTGTGGCTGTGGGCCTATCATACCGTATTGCATCTATGTGAAAAGCAAATGAGTGCTTCTGATCTTTTAAGTTTTACACGCTCTTTCCTACATGAGAGACATTTCCACTCACCCTGTCCACTCATCAGTCTTGCCAGGGCTGAGTGCTGAGTCATTTTGGTGATGCTGCTGGTCATCCACTGGAAGCTTTGCCTTTGCTTAGTTGCCTGTGCCATCCTACTAATGAGTAAGTAACTGCCTGGAAAATCCTGCATACTGGAAAACAGAGGAATGTAAAAGATTCCTGGCAGCATATTCAGCTACATCGTTTCACACAAGGTAGTTATATGAGTTTGCAAGTGTTAATAGAACAGCTGTGGCTGTGGGCCTATCATACCGTATTGCATCTATGTGAAAAGCAAATGAGTGCTTCTTTTCTGGTTCCTCTGGCCAGGGGAACATGGATTCCTCTGCCTTCTGGGATCTTGCAGACCTTCACTGTGGGGTGGATCCTAGTGACACATTGCACCAAATGCATCTTGATTGTGAAGCTGCAGCCCCACAGGCAAAAGGTGACATCCATGAATACAGATTCAGGAGCATCTGAGGAGCACTTACCTTTGTCACAGCAGGTAAGAATGTCATTCCTGACACCCTGGAGGTTGACTTTTTCTGTAGTTGTGTGGAAACAGGCATGGTTTGCCTCTGTCCAACCTATCAGGCACTGCTGGTTGTTGGTCTGCTCTGCCAGTGTATCATACTTGTGATGCATCCTCCTGAGGTGGAGGATTTGAAGTATTTTCAGACTTTATTTTTATTTCTAAAAGGGACAATTGTTTGTATTCAAACACTTTTGCCCTGGTTACTTCCATAGCTGGATGCAGCTGTGCTCTGTGCTAGGCTGGGGAGCTGGTGGAAAACACTGCTCAGTGCCCTGCTTCCCCTGTCACTTGACTCCACAGCATAAAAGAGGAAAACAGCAGAGGTTTCCATTTCCTTCCCTAAATCCCACCCTGACATTTCAAATCATCAGTCTAAAAAGACAGGCTGAAGTATGTCTCGTGTCCAGCAGTAGATGGCTCTCTTTCATCTGAAGTCCTGTTGGGAAAAGAAACACTGGGTATTAAGAGAAAATCCAGCCTTGTTCCCTCAAATCCCTGCCTTCTTTTGGGCAAACTCTCATATTCATTCAACAGTGTAGACAGGATACAGCTGTGATGATTTAGGAATGCATCTTAAACTGCTTACCTATACTCAATGACTTAAAAGATGAAGAAGGTAGCCAGGAAAACTAGATCAGTGATGGTAACTTAAATTGTAGTATTTCCTCATGGAGCAAGATAATACCTCTTTGTCAACCTATTAAGTTTTATAGGACAGAATAAAAGTTGTTTCTGGGTTCCCACATTTTTTCCAGTCTTTTCAAAACTACTATTACAGGATACCTTTATTTATTTACACCTTTTTAAGGAATCTGACTTTTGAAATGTTGTTTTTTCGAGATAAATAGAAAAAAGGAGCAGAGAAATACAGATCATATTCACAATATAATAGTCATCCATTTATTTCTCTAAAAGTAACATAAACACAGTTCAGTGAGTAAAGATTTATCTGAGTCTCCTTATACACAGTACAGTATATACAACATTTTAATGTTGTAAATGCCTCACAAAGATATTAGATTTTAGAATAATAATTTACAAAATAGAAGAATATAATGTTAAGGTATCAGATTGTTTGGACAAGAGAAATGATGCACATGCATCCAAGAAAAACATTTCTCAGGTTTCCCATAAGAGAGCAAGTTGCACTCAATCAAAAAGGAAAAGAATTAGGATGCCTTAAACTGGGCAGTTCTCTGACTGTAAAGCTGAATACAAAGTCATTACTTAATCATGCATAAGATGATGCTGACCAAATCAGAAATGGCTTACGTGGCTCTGGCAGTACAATGTGTTTTCATCTGTCTGGAAATATTCTGTCTGCTGCAAATGCCTCAGGGCACCCTGTCACCATGGATAATCTTGCCTGGGGGTTTATGTTGGGAGAGGAGACCCATTCTGCCTGCTTTTCTTATTGTTTGTTGGCAGAAGCATTCCATGCTGTTCAATTTTTGGCATTGGCCATGGCAGCAGAAAGCCTGGGACTTTCCTCAATTAGCAGCATTGCTTTCAAATGGAAGAAGGGAGGGTGTGTATTGTGTCCTCTACAAAGTACTCCTCTGGGTTGTATGGCAGTGCTCAGCTAGAGTCAGAGAACTAGCTTAGGCTTTGTATTGCCTGCATTTTAGTGTTATAGTGCCCAGTGGAAGTATAGAGTGGAAGTACAGGTAACCTTAATGTCTAGACTCCCTCATTTATAGGCATTCTTTCTAAAGGATATGGGAGTGCCAATGATGCTGGACATTTCCTATTAAACAAGTGGCCTCTGTTCAGAACACTCATCTGTGCATAGAAACATGGTCTCATATTTCTCCTCTGTCAGTGGCATTTAGTAACTGCAGTGAATGCTGAACCTCAGACAAGACAAGGCACTGGGGCTTTGTGGAATCTTCTTTGTTTTTAACTATAGTTGTTTTCTTATGTATAGAAGCCATGAATAACCTTAGGGAAAAGAGTAGATTTCCCTTAAGCTTTGTAGATTAGTTCTGTATTTTCTGGGTTAATGGCTTAAAAAACGTCACTGTGGACTACTAAGGGATGCTGGAGTGCTCACTATGAAAAGCAGTTATTTTGTCTGTGGACTCATAAAACCAGAGGAATATCTATGGTCTGTTGGACCCGTGTTCAGTTCCCCACAGTACCCCATCTCACACAGCAAACAGCAAATGCTGAGAGAAGGGCTTGTAGGGACCAAGCGTAGGGTGATGCTTGTTCTGAATAGTCTCTGAATGTTTGAATATACTGACTGGTGACTCAGGCTGTTCCTGAGCAGGATGTGGTACCTCTGTTCTGAATAGTCTCTGACACTTGTCAGACAAGAATTTATACCATCTGAATCCATGTAAAATTCAGTGTTCAGGTTACCTGTGGCAAGGAGTTCCACATCTGAATTATATGCTATGGATATATTATACATTTATGGTCTATCTGAGAATAATTGCTTTTTTTTTTTTTCTGAATTCCCAGTAAATACTTAACCTTTCCCTATGCACACACCTACCCACAGAAACATCAATTTTTAAGGTATTTTACTAGTGGAGAGTGATGTTGGACTTGTTCGTTCAGCTGTGTGTCTCAGTCTTGCAAAACCATGTCTTTATACCTGCCTGGTGCCAGGTTAGAATGATTCTTTAAAGAGTTTCTACCCCATGAGCACTGCATTATAATGCTCCAATGTTGAAGGTGTTCAGATATGTGGCAAAACAAAATTAATATGAGTTATCCTGTCATGAAAGATGGAATTATGAAGATAAAATATGCTGGTATCTCACAAATTGTCTCAATAGTGTTGTCCTGTTCCTGATGGGAAGTTGATTGGTAGCTGGATTTGTCAAAGCCTGGAACTGCCAAAGCACATGATGCAGCTCTCACTAAAATGTTTTCTTTTTTGAATGCAAGATCTGTAAAACTTCAAAATAAAATTCTATTGGCAAAGCCTCAATTAGTCTTAGAAGTGCTGATATGTGAAATTATGCACAATAAGTGAGAGATTCTGAAAATTGTATTTCTCTTGTAACTAAAGAAATATTTTTTTCAAAGATCTCAGGAATCTGAATGGAACCCATCATGCAGGCCAGGACAATGTGCTTTTTATGCTCAAGGAACCTGATATGCCAATCAAGGTAAGAACCTGTTAATTAGGTACTTAATCATTGTCAGTCTCTTGTATTCACTAGGCATTCTCCTAGTCAATCTAGGAGGCTTCAAAATGTGTGTGACAGTGTGATATCCCTTAGACTGCCTTGAGAAATAGAGAATGACTGTACTCATTTTTACCAGCAGGTGTCTAAGGAAGATGTAGATCTGAATATTCTCAGATGTTTGGTATCTAGACGTGCCTAGCAAAAAGAAACAAAGCTGCCTGCAACAATAAAGACACTTCTCCTTTGACAAGGATTTGAAAAAGTGTTGAATTTCGAAAGAGTAAATGAGGTGTCTTTTCATTAAAGCATTTTTAACAACATTGACCAAAATTCGTCACTCCATGCTTGAAAATTAAGCCTGAATTAATGGCAATTACAATATTTTCATAACAGAATTGACCTGCTTTTTATTCTGTAAATGGTGGCAGCTATCCCTAGCTATTTCACCTAGAGGATGTACATAAAAGCTTTATATAAAAATACAGTATAAGTATTGCAAAACAAATGAGAAACAGAGGAAAAGGAAGAGAAATAAATAAAGAGAGAGAGAGGGAAGGAGAAAAGAAGGTGGGCCCCATTTAGATAACTTTTAAAATGCTGAGACTATTTGTACAGCAGTGCTCATGCTCTCTCAGCTGGATTATTTGCAGCTGAGAAGCCTTTTTGTAGCTCTGGTGTGCTGGATGGTGGCAGGGCACAGAAGCTGCTGCTATAGTCTTTGGCTGTGGAAGCCAGTCATCCCTCAGAGATACCAGCATCAGGGAGCCTCTGGTGCCTCACTGCAAGCCCTCCCTTATCCTCCTGTGGAGTGGTGGAGTCTTTGAAAAGCCCTTGTCTTTTCCCTCCTGCAAACTGGATCCATGTCCAAGCCTGCCTCAGGATATCTCTCTGGGACATTTTTCCAGGTTACTTTTAAGTTGTTAATCCCAGGAAGATTTTGGTGTATGACTTAGCAACTGTCACTCTCTACACTTCAGGATTTGGAAAGTGGCACGTATTTTTAAATTCAGCCTTTAAAATTCTCATCAGTAAGCCAATGCACCCATTACAAACTCAGTTTTTTTCATGAGGCTTGCTTTCTATCTTGCCCAACACTTCAGATAGCTATAAGGAAACTGTACTTTCTGGCTAGCATGGAAAAGTCTTCTGCAGTCCTTCATAATTTTCATATGTTCCTTAAATACTCTTACACACATTCTTCATTCTGTTTACTGGGGAGCTTATATTCAGGGCTAGAACCTATTAAGATATATAAAATATATCTATACTTTCTTTATGGTCCACATCAGGGAGTAAATCCTGACTTTACACAGTTGGTGTCAACACATCCACGTTTCTCAGAATCACTTTTCACAGAATCACTGAGTTGGTGTTATCTAGTATTGCAAAAGCTCCATACCTTCTTAATGATTTCTCATGGGCAGCTCCTTGCAGCACTAACACCTTCTTCCCCACAGCATAGCCAACAAAGTCAATCTAACTTCTTGACCAGCCAACCTATTCTTTTACAAGACCCATCCTAACTGGATCTAGCTGTGGCCTATTAAGGGCAGGCCTGTTCCTAATTCAGCTGTAACTCCTTAGGGGTGAGATTACCTTCATCACTATCTCTATTCTCCTACATTCCATCCATCCACAGGCTGGAAGAGAGACCTTCAAGATCATCAAGTCCAACCCATGTCCTAACAGCTCAACTAAACCATGGGCACCGAGTGCCACATCCAGTTTGTTGAACCCACCAGCTCCCTAGGCAGACCATACCAGTACTTTATCTCTCTTTCCATAAAAAACTTTTTCCTAATATCCAATTGATATTTCCCTTGGCACAGCTTAAGACTGTGTCCTCTGGTTCTGTCAGTTGCTGCCTGGAGAAAGAGACCAACCCGCACCTGACTTCAACCATCTTTCAGGGAGTTAGCAAGTGATAAGGTCACCTGTTTGGAACAGCCTGACCATGTACAAAATCAGCTGGATCAAATCGTGGCCTGGTGCCTATAACATAATATTTTGTACCCGTGTGTGCACAATATTGTACTACCATACCTTGCTGAGAGAGGACCCTCTGCTTCCTTAGCACCAAGTCACATTCTGTGTTTTGTACTATGCAGGAAAACTGTGTGTCATGTTGTTGAAAGTTCTGTTTACTGGAGAAGGGGAAACAAGACAACAGTAATTCCTGTAGTCAATAAAACAGCAACCCCGTTGTGGTTTGCATAATCTCAATTAAGATGAAAATGCAACTAAGCATAAGTAAAGTGCAGTTGGAAAAATGTAACAGCTGTTTCAGACATAATAAGAAATGTAATTGCCAACTCCTGAGCTCTGTGTTATCCAACCATCAGTTTATGCATCACAATCCTTGGAGACTTTAAGACCTTTTTGGATCAAGCCCCAAGAAACCTTTTCTAACCTCATTACTCATCTTGCTTTGAACAGCTGGCTGTATCAGACAACGTCCTGAGTCCTCTGCCCTGAATTTTCCCATGGTCTTGTGATTCTGTGACCCCTCTCAGGACTAAAAACATCATGTGCACTAGGTGTTTTAAATATAGTTCATGTGTTTTTTAATATCCAAAGTAACCAGCTGCCAAGAAAGAAGAAGAGAAGAAAAGAAAAGAGAAAAGAGAAAAGAAAAGAGAAAGCCTCCTAGACCTGCCGTTAGTGGTTATCAAAATCACAGGGTAAGTCTTTAGCCTAAAAACATGGCCAGGAGACCTTAGAAAGATGTCGACCTTAGAAAGATGTCCAATATAGGACACATTTCAGACGTATGACAGCAATGGCCAAACATTTGGTTGTTACAGCAAGGTTTGGAAAGATGTAGCTCTTGGGTCCACACCCTCTTCATTTAAATAAACATGACTGGTGCTGTGGGTGGTTGGCAGTGGAACAAACAGTTGCTTTTTGGACAGTGTGAATGAATACCCTATAGTGGCATTACTCAAGGGCTAAGTTTATTTAGACTGTGGCGTATTTGGTGACTTGAAACATGAAACCTTTACTCAGTTCCTTCTTAGTTGCTGAGATCGGACTCCTCACCCTCCCTTCTTTCTTGTAGGCAAGAAGTATGTGGCAAGAGTTAGTCCTCAGGGAGAGATAACTGGTGTTTACCTGTGTCAAAACTAAACACAGTGTTTTGTGCAAGTTTTATAAATAGTTTAAGTGTATTTTAAAAATAATTCTTAATCACTCTGTCTGTAGAAGCCATTTTAGCTGCTACAGGGACTGATTCTGTAAGGGGCAATTTGTATAATATGAGGTTCACTCATGTAATGTGATTGTCAAATAGATGTCATCTAAAATAGAATGGAGTTTCTAAGAGATTTTACCTATATAATTAAGGTCTACATACCTCTAACTATTTTTTTCTTGATACCACAGTGGAGTGGGTTGGAAAGGGAAAGATTTCTTGTTTTTCTTTTTTATTTTTAGATTTAAAAAGAAAAAAAAAATACAAGCTAAACTTAAATGTCACAGTTTTAGCTTTTGACCAATTTCCAAGCAGAAAATTTAGGTTTTATTTTTAGAATGAAAAAAAAAAGTTGTCCTGCAAGAGATCACATCCCACAACTTCTCATTTTAACAGCTGCTTCTAATCCTGTCTTCTTTTCTTTTTTCAGTGTTGACCTTTTCTGGATGTGACAAGATGGAGGAAACCAGGACTGAAAAAGTATACACCATTAAGAAGTGCTTTTCTTTCTCTCCTGACAATTCTATTTAATTTCCTTGGGAGCAGATCCCTGCTCTGTCTTTCCTAGGACACATTAATTTCTAATGGATTTTGGTCCCTTGACTCAAGAGCAACCTCACAGATTTTTGCCAAGCTGTCTGGAGATTGCCTAGCCTGATCGCTATGTTATGGAATACAAGAATTTCAGCAAGCTGACCCTCTACTTAATCTCATTGCTTGGTTTAGACTTTTGAAAAGGCATTCAGGTTTAATGGGAAAACATAAAAAGAAGCAGAAACCACAGCTTTTCCTTAGTAGTGTGTGTAGGACAATAACCTCTGTTGATAGTATGTGCCTCATCTCTAACTTGCATTTGATTTTAATTGCATGACTATTAGTTCTGGTTACACTTTCTACCATAGACCAGCACCTGGTATTTTCTTTCCATGAAAGAAACAAGTGTTATTAAGGCTCCTGTCACCCTTCTCTGCCTGATAAATTAAAATAGGCATCTCTTTAGTCCGTTGTTTTAGGGCATTGTCTCCACACCTTGATTTACTTTTGTGTAAAATGTGGGAAATGAGTTTTGTCTACACTATGAATTGCTCTCAGGTGAGTCTGCTGTCGAAAGGAAGCTGCCTCTGCCTACAGGGATACAGTGGTCTATAAAACAGACTGCTGTACTAACATTCCCTTTTTTATGGGTACATGAATGAAATAAAAGCTATTACAGAAACACACATTCATTAAAAAATCTGCCAGTTTTTATGTCTTTAATTTAAAGTGAAGTTACAGTGTATGAATGCACATACTCCGGAGTGCCGTGATATACCAGTTTATGACATTATGGAAACACTGGGTTTAGAAGTTCCTTTTTAAAAACCTGTAATTGAAATTTACAGTTTAATTACAGGCTATAGTTTAAGATAATTAAATCTTCAGGGAATTCTTACATTCTTTAAAATCAAATAGTGTTAACTCACACTAAATTATTCAAAAAGAATAAGGTTTTTCTTGGTTGTACTGACCTTTTGAAAACCCTCAGAGCAAAGAGAATAAGGACACTGAGGTAAAATGATTAATGAGGCTTGGTAAATGGAATTTCGTCACATACAATTATAAAAAATGTTGCCCTAGGAAAACAGGTTTTTGAGGACAACCTGTCATCATTTATATATGTTTTTAATTTCTCTCACTTTCACAGAAAGGGCATGTTTGCACATGTTTTAACATGCCCCTATTGTATGGTTGAGCATTTTTACAATCAGAGAATAATTCTGAAATAAAATAATGGCATTACATGAGATTGCTTCCTAATGTTCTGCATGTATGGATAGGGTAGGATACAGTATATCACTCAATGTTAAGGGGCTCAATAAAGCAAATAATGAAAAAACCCTTCAGTTCTTTATCAAAGTTACAGAGATTTGAGTGAGGTGGAGGGTACAATTTTGGCCTCTCTATAGGCAGTGCTTTCAGTGCCACTGATGGCTCTAAAGCCAAGAGTCTACTTTGAGGCTGCCTACAGCAGAAATTTGAAGCTACACGTTACAACTGCCCTGTTCACTCATACTTTGGAGGACCTTCTGCACATCAGCAACAAGAATATAGAGTAATTTTGTAGTAATTCCTTACAGTTCTGTGAGATTCATCAACTGCTGAGAGCTACTGTCCTAGGAAGAACAGGGGACAAGGTCATCATTTTCATTCCATTCTGTTCCTTCTGCACTGCTTAGTTAGTTCAAAAGGGCCAGGGAACATGGTAACTGAGGATTATCTTTGCTGCTGAGGAATTCTTGCATGTATCGTTTGTAGATTTGTTCCTCAGAATTTCACATTTCCCATAGTATAATTTTGTCATTCCTTCTTTAATTCCCTTTTTTTTTCAGAATCTCATTTTTAAAAGTGAATATCTCAAAACTTCATGAAGTCTCAACCATGAGGTCCTTCTACAAGGACCTTTCCTAAAAGACAGGATATATGTAGGGATATATATGGGCTTTTCAAAGCCCATCTACATCCCTATATATAATGCAATAACATAGTACATACTGATTTGGTGACATATATTTTTATAGGTATGTTTAAAAACTGTACAGATATTTTAAAACTAAAATATTATGAAAATGTAAGTATATCATTCCAAGATCTTAAGATTTTTCTATGCTTTTTTAACAAAGAAGAAGCTTTTTTACTTTTTGCACATAGCTTGCTTTTTCGTATGCCAGTCTGAAGAAAATCTGATAGCTTCAAACAGTGTCTTACAGCTTGTAAAAATTAATGTCTTTCTTTAGGTTTGATTTGAATACTCAGTGAGGACTCTTAAGATATAGTTATCTTACATGCTCTGGAGATAACAAGATATTTCAACTACTTGTCTTGATTTCCTGCTTAGAAATGTAATAGAAAATGATGCTTTAAGAATGAGGATTAAGCTGATTCATTTAGAAGGCTACTTTTGAATGTCTGTTCATTCAAATGCTGGTATTTCAATGAGTCATAAAAATCTGTTCTGAAAAGTGCCTGCTTCATTCCACTGTCCATCCAGTGAATGTAAATAACCAGTTATAGACAATTGCACAGTCCACGTTTGATCAGGTGAATCCTACCCACTCTGGGTGCCGTAACAGTTCAAGCGGGAAGAGAATTAATAAATAACATTTTTCACCAAGGGAAATGTCTTCAGCTAATAGGAAAAAATAGTCTTAATTGTAGTGCAGACCAGATTTTCATAAAGCCCCACCCTGATAGCTCAGGGCAGATTTCAGTGCATGGCACACCCATTGACATTGCAGTGTAAAATGTTATGACACATTCCATCATCAGAAGCATCAGAGGTGTTCTGGGAGAGCTTTATAACCTGTGCTTCTTGTCAGTACTTTCCAGCAAACACAAATTCTTCAGGCTGACATCCAAGCAAGGAATGTGCCCTCCTACCACCACGATGATCTTACACCCACTTATTTTTAGTATTCACTTTAATTCTTGTCCATTCACTGTGAGTGATAAAACAGACTGTTGCTTCCTTCCTAGTTCCATGAACTGCTAAATCACAGTTTCTTCTAGGACCTCATCCAAAGCCTATTGAGATTGATTAAAAGATTTATCCATCCCCTAAATAAGCTCTGCTGCAGGCCTTGAGTTCAGTGATGCATAAGGCAACTGGCTAAACGTTTGAAGAGAGAATATTATGCTGGAAGAGGCTGTAGTGGTCTTCTGATTCAAATATCCACATAACTTTCCACATAATCTGGAATTCTTCAGATTTCCCCGAATTTGCCTCATTTCATGGAAACATATTGTTTGTACCTTAGTCTGGAATGCCTGCTGAATCCAGTTGAATATCAGATCATCCAAGTTCACTGTCTAATGTTAAAAGCAGACACAGGGCATTGACCATTCTAGTACTCACTGCTGTAATTTTTGAGGAGATTTCCCCCAATATTTTAAGTATTGCAGTGCTTAGGTTTTTACATTTACCACAACAGAAGTTTTTACATGTGACATTAGAGAAAAGCAGACTTGCTGTGCATGTGTTTCCAGCCAATATTCATACAATTACTAGAGCTTGCTAGGTGCTGAGGTCCTTCTAATTGATCAAGGCAGAAGTTGCTTGCTGGACTCATTAAGAAACCATTCTGTTTTTTTGCATTTATTTAAACACATTTTTATTTTGAATATACTTATGCTGCAACTCAGAGGTGTGATTTCTGCTGGTGTTGGTACATATATTTGGGCTAGACTTAAACTGAGTTGTATAGAAACAGGTAACAGTATATCTGTTAGCACAGCCAGTGCTGTAGATAACTTTTTCAGCCTTTACTGGCTCTGCCTATCAGACACCATGAAAAATTAGCAAAATAAAGTTCCTGGGTAGCAGCGAAGGTGGTAAAAGTGGAATTTTCATAATGATGACATTTCACAAATGGGTGTACAACTTGGGTCTGGTAATGCTTGTTTAACTCCAAAATGTGAACATTGAACAGAGAGGAAACTAGTTTCTCTGGCTGCATGCTGAACACAAGAGAAACCTGTTTTACCTGCCAAATTGTGTCTCCACTGTATCCACTTGGCTTGGAGCAGTTGATTATTATTAAATCCTTTCATGCTAGGTTATACTTCTTCAGATTCATTCCTAATATGCAGAAGTGAGGTTCAAAACCAAATTTCCCTTGCATGGTGATCTTTGTACACAAATTAGTCTTTCAGGTGTTTGTCAGAAACAGGCATTTAAAACATACTTAGGCCAGAGACCTGACAAATGGTTGTTTCTATAGCCTTGAATATGTAGACAAACTAAGGCCTTTTGTTTAGTTAAAACACAGATGTCTTAGCAGTTAATTAGAACTAATGTGATCTGTTTCTTCTGCTTGTTCTGGATGGACAGGAATTTTTTAGCTAAGAATATTGTGTATTCTGTAACAGAAGCAGAAATTTTTTATAACTACGTGCCCCTAAGTTTAAATTTCACCAGTTTAGCACAAACTGAAGGACTGCTTGTTTTTGTTTGAGTTACCAGTCTGACCTAAATCAAACAGTGACACACAACTGCATAATAAAACCCTAAGACAACTGTCAGTGGAAATGAGCAAATCACCAGAGTGCTGGGGAATGTAACAGTACTATAACCTGTTGTTATAGTTGTGTGATCAGTTTTGTTTACCTGAAACCCAAGTCAAATCCAACAGAACAAAGACCTTAGCACTTAGTAAGCATGAATGGGATACCAGTTTAGCTCATTCTCTCCAACTGTGCTAATTTTCCGGTTACTCATAACCCATTTTTATTCTTTGTGTGCAGAGAAATGTGCAGAGTGGGCTTGCAATACATGGTATAGTTATAGGCAGTCACTGGCTATAGGGCTGAAAGTTGTCTCAGTTTCTTATCTGCTCATGCTCCATAGTTTCTTATCTTACTATACGGATACCCACTTCTGGGGCTGTGCTGCAAACAGGGCCACTGGAATGAGCTGCAATTGTTGTAAAACTCTCTCTAGAAAGCACTGTATAGCGCAGGCTGCAGAATAGGGTTTGGAGGGCTGTGGATTGCAGAGCTGGGAGGTGCTGAATGGAGGATGGGAGAGGGAGACATCCCACAGTAAAACTGCTCCCTGTTCAGGTACAGTGGTTAGTTAGTGTTTGGGCACCAAAGAAGGACCACATTTGATAAAAGAATGTAGGATTTGAAGTGGTGTTTCAGGGAAACCAGGGCATATATTGCAGTGAAAAGTAGCAGCTGCAGAGCAGTTTTAAAAATTGTTTAAACCTTGTTTAGGTGCTGGTAAGACACGACTCTTGAAATTTTGTCTCAATGGGCATATTTTCATTCATAAACATAAATGTGCTTAAGTTTTCTGCTAACTGGGAACTTACTGAGTCCTTACATACCACACTTGATTTCTGAATGTTTAACCATGAAAATCTTCTACATGTTACCTACAGTGTAGTATATCCTGTTTGGAAATGAAAGGATGAAAACATCTCTGAGTGCATGGATACATGTGTAAGAAATGGAGCTTGTATGTTGTTATAGAATGGAATGTAACCATTTCTGTTCCTCCGTTTTTTATCTGTTGAAAATCTATTCAGGACAATCCCTAATATGACAGTCCATTTATTCTCTTACTTTCTGCTGCAGAATTCCTTTATTGGCATTTTTGTAGAAGAAGAGATCAAATACATATACTAAAGTATCTTAAACTAGCAAGCCCCTAGGAGCAAAAAGGGAAAATGGGAGTCCACAATACTGTTGCACAACTGGGCAAAATCTGTGACATTTGCAAGCATTTTCACTAATGAACTTTTGGGCTACATTCACGCTAATGAATTAAACAGTGCCAGCAAATGTTCTTGGGACTGCAAACTGATTGTCTCTACCCTCAAGCTGACCTTGGCATGGTTTTGCCCTGGCTGTGGTGTTTTCTTGAACAATTTCTGGTGCAGTTTGCGGGCTAGCATGCACCATAACTGATAGGAAGTTGGGATGTTACCACCTTGTTTTGGGGACTGAGAGAGCTGATTAGTATTGATAGGTATAGTGGAGTGCCAGTTTGGCTCTGTGCCACGGAATAGAGATGTGTACTATGTGTGGCTTTGCCACTTGAGGCTGGGGTTCTTGTGATGAAGTGCTACTTGTAAGCACTTTTTCCCAGTCTCCAAGAAAAGGAGTGGCAGTGACTGTTCATCTTCCCTGGCTGTTTCTCACATGTAATAAGGAGTTACTAAAACCAACAGCAGACATCTCCTGAGCTTTGCCTTATCATGCACCTTTTGCAGGTGAGGAGCTGCCATGATTGACTTTGTAAGCATGAGTTGTTTTTTGTACTATCACCCCTTTCCTAGTCTACAGAGGTGACACTCTCTCTTCTGTCACCACAAAGACTGGAATCAGCTGAGTACAAAAACCTATAAAAGCAAATGTAAAAGATGTGAGAAGACTGCATGACTCCCTGGCATACAATTAAAGCACAGTGTTTATGCATGTTACTCTTCACATCTGATTTTCATGAGAACATAGTGTGATGCTTCTGTTTAGGACTATAGTTGACTGCATTTGGCTGTGTACCACAATGCATAGGATGCCACTCCAGCACTTCTGAAGAGGCACACATGAAGAATTGAGTATAATTTCTAAATGTGTTAGACTTGTCCTGCAATGAAAGACTTTGCACAAATCAAACATTAGATGTGTCTAGTCTGCACAGTTAAAATTAACCTGCTAAAGGAACAGAAAAGATTCTGTTACCCAAGCTGCTTTTTCAGCTCTGAAGGTAGATTAAGATTTATAAGTAAGTACGACCTTATTTTGCAAATATGGGGCACAGAGGACAGTCCAGCCAGAGCTGCATTACCAATCAGTTCACATTTAAGTAACTACGAGGCTCCTTGAATTTTTGCCAGCATCCTTCTCCCTGTTCAGACCCAGAACCGCTCCCGACTCGCCTCCGAGCCCGATCCCTAGGCCAGCGCGCCTCTGCGGGCTCTCCGGGCCGATAACCGAGCAGCTCTCTCCACAACGGGAGAGCCGCTGCTCTGTTCGGAGCTTCAGGCAGGAAACATTCCTCTCGATGTATGGTGTTGAGTTCTGAGAATCCCACCCGTTTCCCAGCTGCATCAGCCGCAGGATGTGGGAGCGATGGCTGAGGGCAGGTGAGACACCCGTGTGTACCCCTGTGTGGACAGATGTGTGCTGCCGCCGGGCCGCCCACTCCGGGCCGGCCCCGGGCACGCCCCGGGCTCCTGCCGCCGGCGGAGCGTGCCTGGCGCTGGGGCAGCGGCCGCCTCTCCCTTCCCTTCCCTTCCCCGCCCGCCAAGGCGCCTCCCGCCCGGCCGCAGCCCCGGCCCCGGCCCTGCGCACAGCGGCGGACTCACCGGGCAGCGCGCACGGGGAGCCATGGCGCGGTCCCGCGGCGATGTCCTCTTCCTCCTCCTCTTCCTCTGCAGCTCCGCGGCGGCCGGGTACGTGGGGCTGGGGCGGGAGAGGGCACGGGGCACCTCTTCTTCCTTCCCTCCCGGCCGGCACGGGGGCTGCGCGGGCAGCGCTTCCCGGGCTCCCGGGTCCCAGGAGCGGGCAGAGCGGCGCTGCCCGCGCCCTGTCCTGCGCACCCGGGGGCGAGCATCACCTCCAGCCTCCGCAGCGGAGAGCGGCAGAAGAGCTTGGCAACGTGTGTCGTATGTCTTTAAGTGTACGCGGTTACTTTTTGTGAGAGTGTGTCTCACTCCCTGCCCTTTCTCCCTCTGCCCGTTTGGGCTTTCCAGACCTACGTTCCTTGTGGCAGCTCCCTGGAACATCAGGCCTGGAGCAAACTTGACTGTTGGGGTAGCTCTGCTGCCGGATAGCCCAGCACGGGTCGCCGTAAAGGGAGAAGTGATCAGAGATAACGAGACCATCTTGAGCAGGGAAATGGTCTTTGAGAAAGGTAAGAAAAAGAATGGACTTGGTTTGGAAGTATTTCTGTCTGCCTTCTCACAGGAATATTTTAATCCTCCCAAAATATCCCAGCTTCTAAGTGGTACTAAAATAGGAAATTAATTTTACCAAGTAGGAGTCGCTATGGGAAAATAGTCTTGTACGCTGCTGGCTCTGTTTGGAGTTGGGCATCTGAGGTGGATGTGAGTGATTGCATGGGTGTGTTAACTGTTGTAAACTCGGAAAATAATCAAATAGCAAAGTGTGATGGATGTGGGATTTCTGAGGAACCAGGAAGCACCAGGTTCATGTAGTGGGGCCACTAGAAGTAGTAGAAAAGTTGCTTACTGGTAGCTTGTTAAGGTGCAAAGTGGAAACGTGTGGGAGAACGGAAGGGGTGGAATAAACAAGGTAATGCAGCAACTGAAGCTACTTCTTCATGCTTCTTCATGAAAGTAATGAAGGACCTGAGGACCATAGGAAAGTGAAGATGACTGTGTCAGACACTTGGAAGCTCTGTGCATTTGAAGAAACAAAAATTTTTAAGGATCAGGAACTGAATTGTGGAGAGTTTGGGGATGGAAGATAAGTAAATGTGAGAAGAGACTGATTTAATCTATGCCACCAGGCAGGGGTAGTGGATGTGGTGGGAGCTCTGAAAAGCTGAGATGTCCTGGCCAATGCTCCTTTTTAGAAAGGTCACCTGGCAACAGAAGTATAGAGATATCCTACCTGGGATTTGTCCTCATGAGAAAGAGAGTATTTTTTTATGGATAGTTCAGCTTTCATACTGCTTTTACTATGAGGTGATATAAACGACATCTAAACTCTAGATTTTATTTGTTAGAAGTAGAGAATCTGAGGGCAGTGTGAGGTACTGAAAAATCTACCCTGCTATAATGCTCTTTCTCTGTGCTTGTGTAATTCTTCCGTTAATGTCTTACAATTAAGGTAGATGCCTTAATGGGAAGCATCGCACCTTCATTTCAAAGCCTTCACAGCCTGTAGAGAAGATTCAGGCTCTGAGTGTGATGGAGTGCATTTGAATTCAGATGAAAAAAATTTGATATAGAACCAAAACAAACCTAAACCAGTCAGCTTTTGTTGTTTTATTTTTAAATCCAAAGTTTTAAAAATAAAATAAATTCTCTTCTACTTTTTTTCCTCTAACTATACTGGCTTTTATTTCCTGCTTCTGTTCTGCTTTAACATAGAGTTCAGTGAGTCTTGCATGAGTTTCAACCCGTCTGTTTTTGTCCTTCTCACCATTAAAAGCCAGACAAGTAACTGGTAATTCCAAGCTTGTAAAAATATGTGGCGGTCTCTGTCTTCTGAGCACACAGAATAATGCTTGACACCGGGAGCTGCTGAAGTCAGAGTCACTGGGGGCTTATGAGGAACAGGTGGCTATAGTGAGGAGAACGGACAAATGCTGTACTGAATTACTAACATCTAATATTTTCCAGTCTTTTAAATATATCTTTAAATTTTCTATGCTTTTTTACCTGATAAGTGAAACAAACAACAGCAACAAAACCAACAAAAAAGATGCTGAGCATACTGTTTATTTCCTCTTGCAAAGTTCTTAATGTTTAGTATGTGGCCATCAATTTTTTTCTAGTCAGATTATACAAACTATTAGTAATTTGTTGCCGCGAACAAATATGTAAGCAAAACTGTTAAGGGCCAGAAGTAAGGGAACTGCCCTGTAAAAGAGGATGTGGTCTTGAAGACAAGCATCCAAAGATGATGCAGGTGTGGTTCAGTTCTGACTCAGAGAGAAAGCAAATTGTCAGAGAGAAGCAAATGCAGCTTGTCAGAACAAGAACATAAATCTTTAAAATTGTCATTGAAGAACACAACAATCTTAAGATAAAATATGAAGTGGTATTGTTGTAGCTGATCTTAGTCTGTGACTGAAGGAGGACTGGAGGTTTTATCAAACCAGCTGTTGCAGCTAAAGGAAAAAGCCCAAGCATATCTCCAGGCACACAAAATCGTCTTTAAATTACATAATTGTTGCATATATTAGTGCTTAGAGAATGTTGTTTTATCTGTCACTGAATACCTACCTTGGTAAGACTGCTCATTCAGTGGCACTGTTGCCTAAGCTGGCTCAATTATGCTCTGTAGTTTTCCTTGCATGGTGACAGCAAAAGCAGGGGATTAACTGCTCTGAGAAACTGATCTGACTGAAAAATAAAGTTTTTATTTTGTTTGAATGTTTTTTTAGGCAGACAGATCCCCTGGTTCAATGTGCAAATGTTTGTGCTGGTGGAACTGAGTTGGAAATTGGGTGCTGGAGACATAGGACAGTCTGAGGACACAGTTTTTATTAGGGATGTTTAATCTGACAGGCCAAGTTCATTCAAGTACCTCAGTGTAAGTGCTATTACATACCTGTCTGTCAAAAGCTTCTGCAATTGCCTTAAATTAAGGATTTAGCCTGGTTCTCTAGGAGGTGCTCAATATGATACATATAGTGGTCTAAGCTTCTGAGTTAGCTCCATGAGAGGACCTTATTGTTTAGAGGCATGGGATTTTTTAATTTCTATAATATAATTCTTGCTTTGAATAAGAAATAAGACTGTTTGCCCTCTGATGGTTGATGAAACATTTATTATTCTAATATTACTGGTAGTGGAATTTCGATGTCTCAGTGATTCTTGGGCAACTGCCTGTTAGAGAAACACTTCAGCACTGGAGGTTGGTTCCCATCATTATTGTGCATTTTATATAACTAAGGGAAAATAAATATTAATAAGTGGCTAGTGGGTATTTGGAGTGAAGGAGAAAGTGCGCATGCACATGGATTTAAAGATACTTTGAGCTTGTCACAATATTCCAGAATCTAAATGTACTGTATAGGAAGGGAGATTATTTAGGACCGATATTTTGGTGCAGAAATTAAGTTAATTGCATTTAATACAGTGGAGAAAAAACCCCAACTGAATGTTTGCAAGGGCGAGGTTGCTGCTACAGGTAAACTTTGTGTGAGCAAGCTCAACCCCAAAAAGATAGAATGCGTCACAAGGAGAGAATAGGTTTCCATTGCCTAGAGCAGACGCCAGAAAAACACAAAGCACTGACTAAAGCCATTTTGTGAGCTGTACCAAGCCTTGACACACTTTCTGTGGAGATTAAGTCTCAGAAAGATCCTCACCCTGATTGAAAACGGCTGCAGAAGGTGACAATGGCTTGTGTGCAATTGGAGCTGTTGGGTTTTCTGTGTCAATAGCAAAAAAAGAAATTATGGGAATAACAGACGAACAAGTTAAATTCCCTGCATGAATAACTTGATCTTTAGTGATTGCAGTGAAGGGTGACTCTTGCCATGCATAGTCATGCAGTAATTGATAATAAAGATGTACTATGAATTGGCAGGAGGTGTTTTCTTAGAGGGTTTGCTACCCAGACATTGCTCTGTGTGTTAGAGTATGAGAAACCTTACAGCTTAATTATGAGAGGTTCTGAAAAGTATTTTCTGTGTTGGCGCTAGAATGATTTGGAAAGAATAAGAAGCATATAAGTTGGAAAAAAAAATTGGTTTTCAGAAAAGCTTCTGTGTGTAATGAGGTGTCATAATTTGCCCTAGAGCAAGAATATTTTTAATTCTAAAGAGTAAGATTCATTAGTTAAAACTTTTGCTTTATAAGGTACAACGTAATGCATTTAAGGCATGGTGAGTGAGAATTATGTGAAGATACTGGGGAATTTGGTTTACAGTAACATGCATAGTTTGTAGATGAATTGTACATATTAATTAATTTATGCTGCTTTTCTGTATTTCCAGAGAGGAGTACACTTACTTGTTAACAGAGGTTACTGAGCTAGAGCCTGGTAAATACTCGGCTAGGATTTATGAAGCATGCCAGTTTGTGAGAATGTTTGTCAAGCTCAGACATGTAGTGATCCTCCATAGAGACAATGAAAAATCTCCTTTTACCAGAAGGCATGTTTTACATACTTAACAATATGATTCTGACCATGTCAGTATAAGAACCAATGAGAAACACTAGGAATACTAAGTTGTAAATTAACATCTAAGTGGGAATGAATGGCCTCAACCCCTCAGTCCTTTTTATTAACCTTGAGTTGCCTCTGTACTTTATGTCAGAATAAAATGACTGAGTTATTGGTGGCTATAGTGTCTGTGCTGAATATCTGGGGGTAAAAGGTTTTGCTGGCAGTTTAGTGGAACATCTTTCTGCCTAATTTTTTTGTCAATGCCTAAAGAGCCAAACAGTGAGAGAGCAGGAGTTGCCAGCAGTGATTTTGCATGTATAACCTCCATATCCAAAAGTACACGTAGCTGTGCCTTATGAAAAATTAGTTGTTAAATTGTCAGCACATGCACATAACGTATGCAAAATCAGAATGAAGTAAAGTTTTTGGGAAGGAGATGTTGGGGCTGGACCCAGAGATCACTGATATAGTAGAGAAGAAGGTGCTCTTTTATGGGCTTTTATATAGCTGGAGTAGATAAAACAAACAAACAAACCCAAAAACATAAAGGAACAAAACCTATCAGGTTTCTGTGCCTGTTGTTGAATCCATCCTGCTAACAGACCCATTAAGTTGTTTGCAGAAAAATGGGAGTAGCGATCCTATGCAGTACTTGAGCTTTATTTTATTGTTTGCATGCTGTTTGAGATGGGGGGAGTCCTTCTGTGACTCAAGGCTTATGTGTTTGTACATGAGGTTTTTCTGGTCACCATGTTCTTTGTCGATCTCCAGCCAAGGAGGGTGTGGCAGATTGAGCACTCCAGGCTGTTCCACAGTATATTCAGAAGGGTGGGATAAAACAGAAATGCAGACAGTGGGGCAACTCATACGGACGAGGGAATATTACATGTGCCTGTGTGCAGTTCCCTGTTGCTACTGTAAACTGGAGGGGCTTTGGAGCTTTTAGGAAGGGGAGGAGAGAGAAGAACAAACTAAAGGTTGTGAATTAGGGAAAAAAGAAGTGCTGAAAACAAACACAAACTGGTAGGTAACATGCTATCAGAAACAAGAAGGGAAGCAAAGGGTAAAAATTCCTGGGAGATTCATACTGAAAGGATAAGTGAACATTAACAGAACAGAGAGGTAAGAAATGAAGTAACTAAACATGATCTAAACTGGCCAAAAAACAGAAAGAAGGAAAACTATATACAGAAACTGCAAATGAGATCAGATTACAAAGGAACTTAAAGAAGTAGCATGGGTAATGAAGAACAAAACTGGTAAGGCCAAACCATTAGTAGGAAAGAACGTGAAGGATAGTAAGGCAGGGTTTTTAAATAACATTGGTAGCAAGAAATCTAGCAAAGGATGTGGCTTGCTGTGGATAGATAAAATGTAGGAGAATCGAGATGGTGAAGGTAATCTCACCCCTAAGGAGTTACAGCTGTGCTAATTATCAAGCATTAAGAACAAGCCTGCCCTTAATAGGCCACAGCTGGATCCAATTAAGAGGGGTATTATAAAAGAGCAGGTTGGCTGGTGGAGAGGTGAGATGGAGTTTGTTGCTGTGCAGAGGAGGAGTCAGTGCTGTGAGGAGCTGTCCCTGAGAAATCTCCAAGAAGGTATGAAAGCTTTGCAACAAGATAGCAACAATTGGTGATGCTGATGTGATCAAGCACCCAGGATGGTGCTGGCTTCCCCCTGAATGGCAGTGTGTGTAGCAGGACACAAGCTGCGTGATGGAAGTGGCAAATGGTATGGCCACAGCAGCAGGGGGTGCCTCAGCAATAGCATGGCCCCTGAGGAGTACAGGAGAAGGTTTGCTAAATCACTGCTACATGAGCACTGGAACAACAGCGACATGGAGCTCTGAGAGGTAGAGTCAGAGGTGCACAGACAACATGTAAGAGAAGCCCACTAAAAATGTATAGTGGCCATCTCCACAGTAACCCAACATGATTGGGAGTGCGGTGTAGGGCCAGGTGCAGACGGAGATGGAGCCCACTGTAGCAATGAGAGCAGCAGGGGAAGCTGCCTGGTCTGAACCTGACAGATTTTGACACCTGAGGTACAGGTGAGCTACTGGGGACACAATGAGAAATAACATATTGAGTACTGAACAGATTGTTTGATATATGTGGAAAAAAATTAAAAAAAAAAAACAACTGTGAAATATAGTGTCGAAAAGGGGGTAAGGCAGCTGCAGATTTGGCTGCCACCTGGAAATCGCTTTCTAAAACTTTAAAAGAAATACAGCAAGACAACAGAGGCTTGCAGTGATCAACTAATACAAAATGTAGGAGAATAGAGATGGTGAAGGTAATCTCACCCCTAAGGAGTTACAGCTGTGCTAATTATCAAGCATTAAGAACAAGCCTGCCCTTAATAGGCCACAGCTGAATCCAATTAAGAGGGGTATTATAAAAGAGCAGGTTGGCTGGTGGAGAGGTGAGATGGAGTTTGTTGGCTGTGCAGAGGAGGAGGAGAAGGAGTCAGTGCTGTGAGGAGCTGTCCCTGAGAAATCTCCAAGTATGAAAGCTTTGCAACAAGATGGCAACAGCTTGCTACTCTGATGAGAAGGTTTGCTTCTTCTGTGGCTTGCTACTCTGATGATTAATGATGGTGAGAGGCAGTAAGTGTTTAGTTTTCACTAAGAAGATCAACTAACTGTCATGGAAAAGGCTTAAGAAGTAAGATTACAAAAGGGGAGGAACAGTTTAAAGAGCACTTTGGTCAAGTGTTTAGGCTTGACAAAATTGCCCATAGAATATTTAAGGAATTGACTGAAATAATTTAAAATCTGCTAGTGAAGTTCTGAGAGCATAAGTGAACACAGAGGTTCTGGAAGATTGTAAACCTGCAGAGAAAATGTGTTGCACTATGGGTTGGCAAGGGTTGTAGGTGGAGAAGAAGCAGGATTTTATCACATTTTGATTTTACTAAGGCTTTTGATAGTCTGGCATGGCACTTTGACAAGCCAGCTGGGGAAGCAGGGACGGCATGAAATTCTTATTTAATGTGGTTTTACCTGGATGAAAAATAGTGTTCATCAAGTAAGTCTAAGTGGTTCACTCTCAAACTGGAAATGAGTTGCCCAGAAACTGTAGTGTTCGGTATGATTGACATGAATGAAAAAGGGAGAATGTTTATTAGATTAGTGAAGGGGTAGTAAGGACACTGGGAGAAAGGATTAGATTTTCAACACATTTTCGCAATACCAGAAATTACTGGGGGAAGCCTGGAGTGTGCTTCACTAGAACTAGTGTGTAGTTCTGCTTTTGTTGATGAATAAAAGAACTTGTGTTTATTGGATGGGGAACAAGATGATGCAGTCCTGCAGGAAAAGTGGCATGTGTATGGGGGTGGGGGTAATGATTTAAAGGTAACAGAAAGTGAAGTCTTGTAAGTAATACTGTGATGCTCAAAAAAGAAAGTAAACATTGTGCTCAGAAGTATACTCGGAAGTAAGCTACATATGCGTTCTGTAAGTTATGAGAAAGTATTCCAGTAATCTTCACAGCCTAATAGGGCATGCTGGGGAATGCTGTGCTAGATTTTTGGTGCTCATCATGGAGCCTGTGAACCAACTGGAGAAATGCCAGGGAGAGCAGACAGAAGGATCTGAGATCTCTGGAGACGAGTTCAAACCTGATAGAGGAAGATGGGCCTTCATAAGAGATGAAAATAAATTGTGGAACTCCATGTCCCAGTTATTGTGGATAGAAAACACGATTGCACAAATTTACAAGACAGAAGTCCACGGAGTATTGGCTCAGTATAAAGACACACAGATTGCACAGGCTGGGAAGAGTACCTGAGGAAGGGTCACTGTCTACCTGTTTGCTTTTGACGCTGTTCAGATGTCTGTCTTTGATCTTTGCTGCAGATGGGATCTTGGGCCAGACAGACTTGGGATTGACCCTGGGAATCTCATCTACATTCTGGAAAGTGTCTGAGGAGAGATAGGAGGAACTGGTGTGACATATCAGGAGAAGTGTGCTATACACCTGCTATGTACTATGAGGTACATGAAAAGTAGCTTTAAAGAGAAAAGGGTGGGAGCTAACAGTAGATGGGTCTGAGGTGATGTCCTTAGTGGTGTCTAGTTAGAAGGAGATCCAAGCTGAAGTACTGAGTTAGAAAAATACTTTCAGAGGCAGCAAACAGTTGGGAAATTCATGAGTTTTGAGTCATACAGAGGTAATTTCTCTTTTCATGAGACCCTTATGACTCAGCACTGGCAGTGTTGCTGGTTTCCATGCTGTGTTATCCATGACTACCTGTTTGTGAATGCATAGTTGAGATTCTGTCAGCTGAGACTGAATAGCAAGTGTCAAGAGATGATGCTGGTTCACCTACATTCACTGCAGTCCAAATGAGTGTGTGCATGGAAAACATGGTTACAGTGATAGACCACTTCTTCAGCTTCCTGGAGGTATACTCTGAGGTCTGTGTTCTTATTTTGTATAGTTTGGGATTTATATTGCCTTCATTTACTGATGGAGGAAGTCTCTGGTACTATTTTTATATATTCAAATAATTTTATTGCCTCAGAAAAACTATGTGGCTTTGTCATCACAAACTTTAAATGTCTTCCAGAAAATGGAAGAAAACCAATATGAGAGCAAACCTTCTTTTACTCCCTTTAAGCACAAATTTCAATAGATTCTGAATGCATTATTTGCAGTGAATGAGTTTGAGTAGTGACTTGACTTCGAAATTTTGCTCCAGTTACAGCAATTGGTGTGATGAGGGTGGTGTTAATACTGCCAAATGTCTGGCATGTACAGGCTTAGCCATATTTGGTCCTAATGTGATTTTCCTATATTTGAACTTGGAATAAAAACTGCAGCTGCTTTTAATTGCCTTTGTTGTGTCTGTGTTTATTTCATGGACATCAGAATGGATACTAATGGTGGCCAATAGTGCCTTGAAAGCAGTGTGTAGAGATGTGTGTTTGTACATAGTCACTGAGGCGATGAAGTGTATTTCACATTTAATTGTGTAGAAGGTTTAGTCTGAGATTATTCTGAATTGTTTGTATAGTTTCGCAGACTGGATCTGATGTCAAGAAAGTTTCCTGTGTAGTATTCAAAAATTGCCTTCCTAATAGCTGTAAATTATAATTCATGGCAGTAGCCTCATTATGGTATGGTAGGCAGTGGTAATGTCATACGCATGACAAGAAGTCCATGGATGGCTCTTAGGTTTGTCTCGGGAAAAAGTTGAAAAGAGGCTGTACTTGAGTTTAAGCAGTGATAGTGCCTGGATAGCTCTCAGAAGGTCTCTGATTAAAAAGATTATATGAAGCTGTTGAGTTTTCCTACCCAGCATGCACTGTTTTAGAAAACACTCTCTGGTTTATCTAAGTATTGTGTTCTCGGAACTGGCCAGTCTCTGACTATCAGCTGAAAGTGGTAATAATAGTATAATCCATGGGGCTGGTTGGTTGACTTTAGAAGACTGAGTGAAGAATTAAATGTCTGAATTACACTTTAAGTCTGAAAAGGCCCAGTCATCAGGAAAACATGCTACTTGCTTGAGGAAAGGATCATGGATGTGGCAGGGCAAGGGAAGAGGTGCCCAGCCACCAGCAGTATCTGTTGGTCTGAGAGGATAGAAGATGGTAGTGTTCCTCAAGGGTAGATCTGACAGTGCTGACAAAGGAAGAATGGCTGAATCACTAAAAGTGACAAGCAGCCGAGTACCATGACTCCTTAGCAATGTGAGGTCGAAAGACACAGAGAATGCTGTGGTCAGGGGACAGAGGAGAGGAAAGGACAGTACCTGTTCATACCTTCTGGTAAATCTGCATCTCTTGTGTCCTGGCCAAGAGTGTTTCTGGATGTGCTATGGTTGGGTTTCTTCCACTCTTCTGATCATGGAGATGGGGGAAAAACTTTTGTATTTAGGTGATGAAGGGTGTTTATCTAGTTGTCAGGAAAATATCCCTAAGCTTCTCATTGCAGACTGAATCTAGAATTTGCTAGTAACTGCAGAGTTTGGTAAAACATAGCTTTAATCACAAAAACATCTGTGCATTCTGCCTTTCTTCTGTCCTCTGGGGCTGTAGTGCCCTGTCTCTTGACCAGATTCTTAGGTAACAAACTTTGGTCCAGTTTAGATCATTCCTCCTGTCTCCTTACATCTTTCTCCATAGGCAGCACTGCTACCTTGCCTCTCTCTCTCCCTTTGTAATTTCTGAGTGCTTTTAGCCTCCAGGTTTTCAAAAACAGCTGCAAAGGATAAGGGGAGGAGGGTAGGAAGTGGCTGTGGAGAGGAGTGTACGTAGTGCTGGCAGACAGGGTTTAGGAGGCATTTTGGAGCAAGTTATACCCCTTTGCTAGAGGCCTGTTGGCCTCATTTGGCTTTGGATGTCAGCCCGAGTGCTGACGTCCCCTGGCAGTCCCTGTTGTGTGCTTGAGTGCTGTATTGCCCCTCCTTCTGTCATCTGTGCCAAACTGAGCCATAACTTTACAGCAGTGGCTTAAGCTCTGTATTTTGGGCTATTGTGTAAATAATCAGTACTAATTTGGGTGTTAGCTTTAGCATGATAGATGAGGAGTATAACATATTTAAAGCAAACTGTGAACTCAACAGATTTGCAGGTCTTCTTTGAAGAATAAGTTGTTTTCACTTCCTGGACAGCTTAGGCCTTCGTATTACTGCTTTTTTTGGTGTGTGTGTGGTTTTTTTAAATATTTATTTTTTAAACACAAAAATAGTATATATTTTGGACAAGAATAAAAATCTGGAAGGACATTTAAGAACACTAATTTTTATTTATATGATGAGAGTTTTTGAAATTTATTCAGCAGTAGAAAATAACTGCAAAGAAAATGTTTTTCTGTAATGTTTATCTGTTTCCTATGCATGGATGTATGAGCACAGCTGTCAGAGCAAAGATGTGGCATAATTTCAATAAATCAATCTGAAGTAATTCCAGTTATATTTTTCTGTTCTCACACATTATGAAGGAGGATTGAGGACATAGGTAGAAAAGTTTAAGTGAGAAAAACTGTTTGTAGCAATAGCTGCTACATGAGCTAGAATATACAGTCAGTGCTGAATGTATGTAAATAAGAGACTGAAGTGCTGCTTTACTGATATATTGGCAGAAGCTCTAGTTCACTGTGCCAAGCCATACAGTAATTTTTCTAGAACCTCTGTCCTTTTTTAGAGGTGGAAGCTAAAACATTTATGACTAGTCCTAGTAGTGTCATCTCAAGAAGGGGAAGCATAAGTTTCTGGGTCAGGCCCATGCAGTGGGAAAAATTTAAGATGCCATTGTTTGTGCTGTTCTCCATAAATCTAAAAAAAATTAATGTGTTTATGTAGAATTTTTTATATTTGCTTTTAATATTATTATTGATAATAATACTATTGCGCTGACAAAAAATGGCAGGGTGGAAAAATAATGTACTGCTGACATGTCACTCCCACACTTTGATTCCTCATCTACTGGGCATTCCTAAATGCCAGGGATTCTGAGCAAAATGGGCAGGACAGTGTGGCATTTGTTTCCATTGTATTTCTGTGTATTTTCTCAGTGCAGTAGTTATTGAATGAATACAGTATAAGTCTCAGGAAGTCTGTGAAAGAAATGGTTTTGCATATGACAAGGAGAGAGATTTTATTCTTGAAGGCTCATGCGACTTCTGTTGGGATTTTTGGTAGTTTGTTTTTAAAACTTTCTTCAATATTAGTCTGTAACAGTCTACTGAATTTTTCGTGTCTCCCCCTAAAACAAAGTCATGATTCCCAGCTGGAAGTACTCCCTAACTGATCTCTTGTGGTAGCAGGGACATGTGCTCTTGCCTGGTTGTTCCCTGCTATGTCCCACTCCAGTTGTGCTGGTGGCTTCTGCTGTGGAGAGCAGATGGAATGAGTCAGGAGGAAGTGTTTTGTGGTTTGCAGTGCTTGGTGTTGGTGGCTTAGCTGTTCCAGGCTCCTTTCTAAACTTGCTTCTTCTGCCTGGAGTTAGCTACCTGTATTTTATAACTGAAGGGTTTCTTTCCAGAGAAAGAAACCAGTCTCCTTCCAGTGTTGAAGGAGACAGAAGACTGTTGCCATTTCTGGTGACAGTAGATGCCAGACTTGACTGATCTTGAGGGCGTGCTACATGCTGCATGTGGGTAAAAGTCAGCAACACAATAGGAGGGCTTGCAGCAGAGCAGTGATATGTGCTAGCTGTTGGACCATGGTTAATTCCTTATAAACCTGAAATTGCAGTATGATTAAATATAACTTTAATTCATCAAGTGAACAGAAAAATTTGTGAATTTCCGCTCTTCTGCATTGGCGTCAAGGAAATGTTTTGTCTATGCTCTTGCTTGAGCATGTCCAAAGTTATCCCTAGGCATAGTTGAGCAGAGCTCCAGGGATTTGACTGCAGCTTGATAGTCTCTGAGAACATGGGAAAATCTTGCATGACAGGAGAATCCACTGCAATGCTAAAGAATTTCAGATCTGCCCAGGCTGCTCAATTCGTAGCAAAATAATTATATAGTGACATAAATTGGAAGATTACCTCATGCCCTGGAGCCTCTTTTATGATTCTCACTGGCTGGGAATTAGTGCTCTGGGCTTTATTATGAGGAGCTGTGGCTCCCTAGCACTGCCTCTGAAGGTAAATCCTGAGTTGCACAAATGCAACTGTGATATAAATCTCCCTCCTCCCCAAGTCTTTCCCCATCTGCATTATATTTTTAACCTAGCTCAGACCTGATGTTACATCTCCCAGGCTTGGGAACAGGAAAGAAACCCTGCCATAAGATTTCTGGCTTTTTGCATGCCAGTTGTTCTCAAAACAGGTGGAGGCAAGCAGGCACTACCCTGATGAGAAAGCTTTGAAGTGCCTGCCCTGCTAAGGTTGCTTTGCAGGCTGGTGGATGCTGCACAGGACTGCCACAGCGGTTCCCTTTGGCACTCCGTCCTTGCGGTGGGTGGGTACCAGTGTGTTTGCACTGAAGGGGTAAAGATGGAAATAGAAACCCCGTGGTGTGGGCTGTGGTGCAAATATCAGATTTGTGTCTCCCAGGGTAAAGTCACTCCTGTAGCCATTGCTGTAATTAGCTGTGTGGATTAGATTAAAGCTAGCATAGCGGAACAACCCTGTGCATATCCACTCAGACACACGTAGTAAATGGTTTCTATTCCTTGTTGGTAACCAATTATCAGCAGTGACAAAGATTTTTTTTCCTTTGGTGCTATGGGTTGTGGTTACCCCAGCTTTAGCACAGCCTTATTTCAGAGAGGGAAAGAAACAAGAGAAGGGTTAGGGTTTTAGTGTATAACTGAGAGAAATTTCAGGAGGTAACTTTGTACCATCTCTGTTGCTATTTACAATGCATCTTCCTCCCTTTACAGTGGAATATAATGCCCTAAGAAAAATGCTTTCTACTTAGCAGTAACTCACTCTGTCCTGAGGAAGACAAAGTTTCCTTTAGCTGCAATTGTATCTCTTAGTTTGAGAGATTGAGCATGGGGTTGTTTGGGTAGATGTTGGGAATAAATGTATCAGTGCATCTAGAGGTGTTTACATTGCCTGTGGATCAGGTACTCTGCAAGACTTTGTAATGCATATCCTGTGTGCCAAGTGTGAGGGCTCCCTGCCACTGTGAATTGGGGCAGTTTGTCCTCTACACTGGCTGCTGAGAAAAGTATTTTGCCAGACACTGGTGTGTGGAAAACCTCAAAGGCCAATGAGGTTGCTCAGAGTTAATGACTGCATGAGATGCTTCTCAAGTGGAGAGAGAGATGATATTAAAAAAAAATAGGTTTAACAGCAACATAAACATGTTGTGGAAAGAACTGTGTTCCTTAGGCCCAGTACTGCCCATGCCTGTTAAGGTTTTGAGTACCAGAATGAAGTACTGCAGTGTGCTACCCACAGGCTTAATTTGTGGGATGTGAGTCATTTGGTTTCACCCAGTTTATAATTGGGATAGATGGTACATAGCATTTTCCCTTTAGTGCTCTGGAAGCAGTCAGGACAACCTGTATGCAGTTCATTGAGATTCCTTCTGTTTTGCCATTGTCAAAGGAAAGAATTAATGGACTTCTAAAACTAACATTTATTGAAGTTCAGAGGTTGAGTGATTGCTTTATCTTGGAAGTAAAGCCTTTAGGTCCAGGATCAAGTAGGACATTAATAAATAAATAAATAGATTTTTTTTTTCCTTACTCTTTGAAACAGTTGAGTAAAATTTTGATAGGTATAAACCTGTGGCTTTTTAGGAGATACAAAAAGGTCTAACTGAATAGAATCAGCAGAAGCAAATACAAATCAGCAGTGTGCCTTGGCAACCAAGAGGGGGAACCACATACTTGAGGGTGCATCAAGCACAGCATCACCAGCCAGTCAAGAGAGGTGATTATCCCATGGCATTCAGCCTTGGTGCTGCCTCACCTTGAGTACTCTGTGCCCTTCTGGGACCCCCAGCTTTAGAAGGTCCTTCAGTGCATCTAGAGGAGGGCAGCAAAACTGGCAACAGGGCTCAAAGACATGTCCTGTGAGGAGCAGCTGAAGGCTTTGGTTTCTCTAGTCTGGCTGAGGGGCACTCCCATTGCCATCTACAGCTTTCTGAGGAGGCCAAGTGGAGACAGAGGTGGGACCTCTTCTGCCTCGTATCCAGTAGTATGAGGTGTGGGAGCTGCAGCAGTAGCACTTCAGACTGGACATTAGGAAGCATCTCTTTACTGCGAGGGTGGTCCACCACTGGAACAGGTTTCCTAGAGATGTAATTGATGTCTGAAACCTGTCAGTGTTTAAGAGAATTTTGGACAATGCGGTTAATAACATGCTTTAACTTTTGGTGGGCCCTGAAGTCATCAGATTGCTTCCAACTGGAATGTTCTGTTCTATTTTGATCTGTCCTGTTCTATAATTCATGATGTAATTAAGGTAAGAGCTGTGACACTAATGGTTTCATGATATAATGATATCCAGGAGTTTAACAGGATATTTATTTGGATTCTAAAAATATTTGAAGCCACATTATTTGAAATAGTTAAAGCAATAAGCTATATTAACCCAAATATATTGACATGTTAGTTACTTTTTCCCATGGTGACATAATTCTGTGAGGTTAATTCTGGGTTCTCCTTTCCTTAAGAGTGATAAATCCTGTGCATGGTTTCAAAAATTTTAGTCTTTATCTGGGCTGCAGAATCAGTGGAAAATAATAACTTGGGTGGCGTAGAGGGTTGAATGGATTGTAAAAGTGTTTCAGTCTCTGTGGATGTAAAGAAAAACATTCAAGCCGAGAACGTGGACAGCCCCCACCAAACAGAGAAGTCATGTTGCTGCCAGTTGGTGTTCATACTTTTGCAGCACTGCAAAAGATATCGCACATCTTCCATCAACCATGTAAGGGGAGCAGCACTGCTATTATGTTGATGTTTTGGTAAGTGTGTGGTAGTTAATCTCACAGATTTCTGACAGTGTGATATTTTTTCCTTTTTGTTCAGGTACCTTTGGGACTCTTGTTCTTCCAGTAGTAAGTATTTTTTCCCCTTCCCTCCTTCCTTAGAAAATGTTGACTGCCTTTAACTTACCACCCGTTGGTGTTGATGATATATTTTGTATGTGATCCCAGTTGTTTTCACAGTGTCAGATGAGTGTATTTACTGACCAATAAATCAAGGGTTTCTCAGATCAAATGCTCTGCAGCTTGTTAGAAGTAATTACAGGACTTGGGAGCTGGTTTCCAGCATCAACACAAACTATCATAGAACTTGAACACAGAAATTTGATTTGTGGCTTTTTTTACTGGCTGATACCTACATCTGTATTTCAGACACACCATGAAGGCTAATTACAGCCAAAAAATTGTGTAAAGCAACAATTGAGGAATACAAAAATAAAAATATATTTATATACAATCTTTCTAAGGCCTTGGAAATCCATACTCAGTGAATGTACATAAAAAACACCAAAAGGGTGTCTTGAATTGTGTGTTGTGTATGAATCCTGAATTTATGATCCTGGATATTCATCTTGAAAACCCAATCTAAAGAATTAGGTATTTATATCAGGAAAAAAGTTTTACCAAAATCATCCAGAAGTCTGAGTATGCCATAATCCAGTGGTTTTAAGTTCTGATCTCAAATAAACTGTCTCTGATTAAGTAATCTGGAAGTATTTGATAGATGGATAATCAATGACAATGAGCAACTCAACATTAAGAGCAACTCAGCATTAGTAGGTTGAAATGCATCTGTATGAACTATACATTAGCAAAGGTAGAAAATTCTTTGCATAAAAAAAAAAGTTCCTGAATATAATCTGGCCAGGTCTTAAAATGTTCAAGCACCTAACACTAGGCAGGGTATTTTCCTCCCTCTCTCGCTGCTATCTGAAGAGATTAAAACTGGCTCATTTTTTAACTGCAAGATTTTCTATTCATTTGTGTAGCCACAGTAGGCTTAGATTTTGTCCAAAGTGTAATTTGCTGGTAGCAGAAGGTGGGTAATGAGTTTCTGGATTCAGCCTCATCTTTTCCAGAGGAAACAGTAGCTGCTTTGTCTGAGGCACTCGTGATGGTGGTTGGTGTAGTCAGAAGTACGTGAGATGGCCTTTTTCTCTCTTGTGTTAGGACTGCCAAAATGGGGATAGTAATACCATTCATTTGGGATGTTTTGACTAAGATAAAATATTTTCACAGCAAGTTCCTACTACTTAGTGTTAAAAGCTCTCCTGCTCATATTTGGGTTGAGAAACAACCCTTTAGAGAAGGAGCTGGTGGGGCTGAGGCAGTCACTACTACTGTAGCAATTGTGGAAATGTTGTATTACTGCAGTTTCTGGTGGCATAAATATGTGAAACAGAAGGTGGGTTATGTTGCACCTCAGCTGTCCTAATGCACTGCCATGGCAATGCAAACCTCATTGTCTCTGACCTTTACACCAAGAAAGGCAGTTATGTAACCATGTTTTGGGAAGGAAAGATCTTTTGAAATATAACAAATATAAAAACCTAGGGAGAAACCTATGCTACCTATCATTATTTGTGGTAGTAAAGGGATACAGGAAAATAGATAAAGTCTCTAAATGGCATTTATAGAAGATTTAAATTTTTAAAGAAGAAATTGAAGACAATACTTGCAGCAAAATAATGCTTAAGAGTAAAATTCACTGCAGTGATGAAACAAAACAAGGTTATTTTCCCCATTTTGATTTTGAATTATTATAATATGTCCTGGACTTCTTATAGTGAATCCTATCTGATTTTTAGGGATTACAGCTTCTTTAAGAAATAGTAATATTCATAAATGAATGTTGGAGGTAATAATAAGGTAGTATTTCAGAGATGCAGTAGCTAAGGCTGTTCCTCTTATTTAAGATATTGCAGAATACTTGGCATGGAATTTGGAGGGTGTTGAAATATGTGAATCATATGTTCTTGGCAATGTGTGTACAAAAACCTGCAGCTGGAAAAAATGCAAAATCCTTTTCAGTGTGGAACTTTGCATCTAAAATTTAATTCTGTAAATCCTGATTCTAAAGGGGGATCTCTTCTTCCCATGTCATCATAGGCCTGCTTATTGGTGAAAAAGAGCCTTTTTTATTTTTCCCCTTGATTTCTTTTCCTGGCTTGTTTCAAAAACAGAAAGTTAATAGAGAGGGATGGAATTGTAGTTGATTCCTCTTTATAGGTAAACACACAGAGAAGGAAATGTATTCTCTGCAGATATTTGCATCTACCTCATTTGTCATCCAGTGACACTTTCCCATGTTTGTGAATCCCTGTTGCCTCAGTGTGTGCTATTAAAATGAGCTTTGACAGCAGTACAGGTTCCTTTATAGCACTTGGTAGGATACTTTTGAAGTGCTGTGCCTGCTGAGTTAACAGCTGTAATTTTCATTACACTGCAAGAGTAGTGCTTCAGTTCCATATGTTATGCTGAAAAATGCAAGCCTGTTTTTACTTGTCTTAACTTAAGAGGTTTTACTCCAGATTTACAGTTTCAACTACAAACAGAAGCATGTGACTCATAAGCTTTTCAGCAGGGCTGCTTGTTGGAATGAGCTGTGTGCAGTGTTAAAGCCCTTCCCCTTCTCCAAAGAGCCATTCTGGTGGTACAGAAGCCAGCATCTGGGCTGGGGTGTCCCTGGGGTCAGTGGTTGTCTGTGAAGGCTCTGCTCAAGTAAAACTCCAGTGTGCTGCAGCATCTCTGCTTTAAGCCTTTCAACCCCTGGGACTGGGATTCCCCCAGCTAACTTTAGGAAATGAAGTGATGCATCTGAATTATGAGCTCTAGATTTCCTCTGTGCACTGGAAAGGCACAGAGAGAGAAGAAATATGTGAGTGATTACTCTGACCTTATGTGATCTAAATTTCCGTGCCAGTGATATGTCTCTTCTGCCAGCACTGAAGGGGTCTTCAATGCCTGTCCAGAAAAAGTTAACCATATAAAATTTATGTTCCTTTATTTCTTAATATTTTTAGAAGAATAATTATTTTACTTTCTAAATGAGTCTCAGTATGTGCTGTAATTATTAATTATGAAAGTGAAATGAGACAAAATCAATGATGTTGCTATTGAAAGGCAGTACCTCACCTTATGAAAAAGAAATTCTGTATTTGATTATTCTATAGGACATAAAGCTGAAAGCTAAAAAAACAAGTGCAAAGTTCTCCTACTGTCCTGTTCATCTTGCTTACACATACCTTCTTCAGATATTTTATTTTTGGAAAATTTCATAGCAAAAAGTGATGAAGAAAAACATTAGCCCATTATATCAAACCAAAGAACTTTCTAAATAGCTTAAAAAAGACAGCACAATCTATGCATGTGTAAGGCTGTGAATTGTATATGAATGCATAGATGCTTATGTTCTTGAAAACCTGATTACTACTTAAAATTACATGGAAATGTGTTGTTGTACTTCTGATAAGACATTTTCTGGTAATTGTTGAAATAAGACATTAAAGTAATGAATAAAACTCCCTTTCCCTTTTTGAAAATTTACATAAGCTGACAAGGTCAGTTATATATTAGTCCTGTATGTCAAATGTTTTTTAAATTATAGTGTCTTCAAGAATATTTTGGATACCTAACAGAGTGTTACTATTTCTTTTTAAGCTGCCCCTGAACAGTGCTTCTGGGAATTATGAATTACTGGTGGAGGGCCATGCTGATGGCCGGCACATCTTCTCCAACCGTACCAGCCTGACGTACCTGTCAAAGAGCACCTCCGTGTTCATCCAGACTGATAAATCCATGTATAAACCAGGACAAGATGTGCTATTCCGGATTGTCACTGTCTATCCTGATCTCAAACCTTACCAAGTATATCTGAATATATATATCCGAGTAAGTGTCCACAGGAGCACTGTTGGATGTTAGATTGTGTCACATGTTCTAAATTTTCTGACAAATACAGATCATATGTATTGCTACCTAACTCTTGCTATCAAGACCACTCACATTTAACATGCAGCTTGACTTTTCTCCTAGGATCCTCGGAAGAAATTGATTCAGCAGTGGTTGATGGAGGAGGGCGATTTGGGTGTAGTTTCCAAAAAATTTCAGTTATCAATGAACCCTCCACTAGGAGACTGGTCCATAGAGGTGGAAGTGAACGTGAGTATTAACATTGCCAAATCACAGAGAGATTTATTTCTTCTGCTAGACGTGTATAAAATTGTGTTTAAGTTGCTGAAACCAGTTATAAACATGGATCATGAGATGAGCAAATCCTTCCCTTGTGTCAAATATTGGGCAAGATACTATGCAAAGATACTATGCAAACCTCATAAGATTTTCAATACACATACGTACTTTATTCTAAGGGTCTGTGTTTTGATTCCAGAATAAAAATGGTATTAAAAAAGTGAGGAGTTGTAATATTAATATAAAAGAAAGATCTCATGGAGTAGAGTTTTCTCCTTTTAAGTGAAATGCCCCTACGTTTATTTTGCAAGCAAATACACAGATATTTGTTGTACCACGCTGTGCAGCCAGTCAGTGTTTCAAGGGTTGAGGAACCAAGACTATTTACAGATCTTTTCCTAGTTTTAGGTGTGTTTCAGCAACTCAGAGTGACTGATGAGTTACTGAGGAAAAAATAACTTTGTAAAACAGAAAGGATGACTAGTAATACAGGACTATTGCAAAACAAAACTGTGAGTCTGTGTTGCATGTTGCTATTGGTAGTAGCTCTCCCGTGTCAGTCCTTCAAGCTGTTACACTCCTCATACACCATGGAACATGTTTCAAAAATAGCTGGAGGTTTAGTTGTTCAAAACTCTGTGTGTCAGGGTTATTCAGCCTTCTTTTTAATACCTATAATTTGGGAACTGCATTTCCTATTTGGCTTGCAGTGGCTGTTCAGAGACATTTAGCAAGTATAAACAGGACTGCTTAGTGTTACATAATGGGGGAGATGGTGGGTAGAGAGGAGAAAAACTCACATGATCATGTATTACTTCGGAGCAACATTTGTCAGTACCAGTTATATCTTTGATAGATTTCTATGGGCTTAGGCATAAGAGGGTGGTGCTCAAGTGAATGTCAGGACTGGATTTTTCAAACACTTTGTCATGTGGGTGTGGAGTTGTTGCTGTTGTCTGTGATGGGAAAAATGTATGAAGTTGTTCCTGCGCTCCTCCCTGCTCTCTGCCACTCCTTCCCATCCCCTGCCTCTCAGTGGCCTCAGCCACGCTGAAGCAGCTGTAGTCAGGCTGAGACTCAAAGTGCAGTGGGGAAGCGACCCAAACTGAAAAGCATTTGTTTTTTTCTTGGCCTAGACCAGACCAGTTCACTGATCCAGCTGAGAAGCCATCCCCACTCACAGCAATTGTAGGTGCTCTTCAGCACCTTGGGGAAGTGTGGCTCAGACCTGGAGACAAGGGCTGGTGGCAGTGGTGGGCTCCTTCAACAGCTCACATGCCAAGCAAAAAAGTGTTTGTGAAGTGTTGCTTGGGCTTTCTGCAAAGGCTGGAATAATGCTGAAATCAGTAGATAATTGATGAAGGAATTATGGCTGCTGTTTTCAGGATCTGAATGAGTGCCACTCCCTCCTGAAATAAAACCAAAAAAAAAATTGTAAAGTTGAAAGAAAAATGCCTTGTAAATTCATCTGGGCTAATGAAACAGCTGTGAGACACTTGAAGTGAAACCTTAATAGAGTGTAGTTGATTGTATTCTAAATTTTAGCCATGCTACAGAAGGTTAATGATCTTGGAAAATATATGTCAGAGTGAGAATGTCTCTCAAGTCATGAATAACGCGGAGAAAGTAAACAGAGAATGTTTTGTTCCTGTCTGTTTCAACATATAGCTAAAGGGCATCAGGTAGAGGAGGTAAAGAGTGATTTCAAAATGACTGAAACATCATGACTGAACTGCAGAGCACAGCACTGGCAGTTATTGTGAATACTGAAAATTTAGATGGGATCAAAAAGGGTCTGGACAAATTCTCAGTACACTCCATTGAGAACTGATAGTTAAAAGGGCCTTAGGTGTCAGCTTAAGACACAGTGTCACTCCTGGCTGCCCTGGTTGATGCCGTTCCCTAGGTGTTCTCTCTTCTTGCCTTTGTGGAAGATGCATTCTAACAACACAGATTGCTGGAGCAGCTGAATACAAATGTACCAAACTTGTGTTAAAAGGAGAGCAGGCTAAATTGTTCCTTTTGACGTTTAAACTCTTTGAATTGAAAATTAAGATAGGGGAGAAAAAGAAGCGTATATTGTACTTAAGGAAAAAAAAAGGTGTCAGACCATGGTGTCCAATAAAAATGGCTATTCTTACAGTGCTTATCCTTTGGGAATAGAACAGCAACCCCAAGTCCCACACAGAAATTTTTAGGTTTACTTTCAGGGTCTTTCAGATTCTTCCTGATAAGAGAGGCCACTGAGAACTTAGATTTGTTGCTAAGGAAGGCTTAGTATGTGACTGGGATTTTTGACAGATATGTCTTCCTCTCCTTAACTAGTACTGCCAGCTCTGGCTCTACATGGCATCCAGCCAGCTCATGGATCTGTTGAGGCTTTAGGAATATTTTCACATGACAAATCCTGACTGATCTATGTATGACTTAGCTATCCTGATGCCATGACCTGGGCTTTCTCATTAAATAGCCAGCCTTTCTTTCTCAGTTTCCCTCTTGTCTTTAAAGAATCGTTAAGTGATTAAATAACATTTCCCTTCTCGTGATTACAGATCAGTTTCTAAGCGTACTGAGTCTTGATTTTTTGGAAGTGCTTCCTATGAATTCTGTTTTAAATCATGTTTTGGCTGCTTGCTGCTGTTAAACATCCTGTAGTATTTTTAATAAAAGTTCAGGTGTTAGCACAGCTGTTCCAGGAAAACTCAAGACAGAGTAATTACGGTCTGGTTTCCAAGTCTCTACCTTGTATTTTAGTTGGATATCTTATATTTCCTGTTGCTGAAAGACTTCTAGTTGCTGAGTTTTTGTAGCATGCACCTCCAACTAGAAGTTGTTTCTGGTTAAACGACATTTTATAATCTAATTTATGGAAGTTGTTCTGGATAAATTTATGATCAAATATTGAAGAGTAGTAATGTTTCAGTCGCAACAAGAGCTTTCCAAAATATTTTTAAGAGTATTACATTTTTTTAAAGCTTCAGCTATAAAGCAAACTTTCAGAATCAACTGGGAATGATTATATACTTTACATGTTGAATTTTTTAGCTTTTGAGGTTTAGTATATGTTGCAGTGTAGCCACAGCGAATCCTGTCATCTTTTATGCTAGATCAGTTATGGATTTCACATTTGATGGGTTAAGTTTAATGTTGTATATATAATTGCTTAAAAAATGTGTCACACTTCTTCAAAATCAGACTGTACATAAAGCCTTTGGCATTGCCTAAGTATTCAGTAGTTTGCAAATGTACAACAGATATTCAATAAAAAATAGTGATGACACTGGTGGGACCCTGACTAATTTCTGGAGATGGCGCTATTGAATTTGAACAGAATTTCATTTTGGTGTTTGTTTCTTACATGTGAAAACAAAGCACGGAAGTGATCATGAAGTGCTTCTGTTAGTTCTGTCTAGACAAAAATCTGTTTTATTTAGCTGCACAGCCAAGGCAGACAAGTGCTCCTGACAGGGTCTGTGAGACAATGAGATAGCCCCAGGAGTGCAGCTGGTGCCAGCACTGTGCTTTTCCAAGGCAAAGCCCTGGACCACACCCAGAGTCTTTCCCTGTGCTCTAACAGCAATGCATGTCAATGTCAGAAACAAATAAGAAAATGGACCCAGACCAGATTAATTTCAGGGACTTTCAGTTGCCGAAGAAGAAGAAAAAAAAATCTGTGGGGAATGGTTCCTGTGACCTCACTTTCATTGGATCAGACCCAATGAATTAAAACAGGACAGTTCATCACAGCAGAACAGAATCTAGACTGTAGTTGTTAGGGATTCTTAGATGTCAGGATACACAGCATCTAAGGCTCCCCTGCAGAAAGGCTCATCCTCATCATCTCAGCACTTCTATGGATCTCTTTGCCACTGTTCTCTTACTCTGGGCCATTGGCACAGAATGCAGAAGGTGTTCTGCAGTTTAAGAAATGCTGATTTAGAGCAAAATGTTGTTAGTCTGGAAGGGTGAGTGTAGTTAAGAAGCAGGGGAAGGCATGGAAGACAAAACCCGTACTAGAATGAAGCAGCTCTGGAAAAAATGGAACAGGCGTGGTGTCGTTTTCCTATCTTAAAAAAAACACTCTAAAAATCTCTTAGGTTGTGCATATATAACTGACTAACTGCTTGTCTCAAAAGCCACTGTTGCTGGAAACTGGTTTAACAACTTCCACTTCAGTATATTTGAACAATATGCCAGACAGACAGCCTTGCCCTAATGAACTAAAATGACTGAGTGGTTGAAGTGCTGTTACTTGTCCTACTTCAGACCAGCTTGGCTAAAAAATGTCAGTGGAAAATCTGGCTTGGTATTCACATCATCAAGATGACCAAGTAGGGTGTTTTCCTTTCCCTGAACTATCAAGCACGACTTAATTTCTGTCACAAAGCTTGTCATTTTAGAGAAGATGCAGGAAGGAGTACTAGTCTCACTTTAATCTCTGTTTTCTACTACTTACACTTATCTTAGTTTTTAATTGTACTTTAAAACATTTTTATTTTTACTTCTAAGATAATGGGAAACAATATTTTATATTCAAGGCAGATGGTTTTTAACTGTGCTGTCTGGGGTAACATTTTGTTCAGGGTTTGCTTTATGGCAAATAAATTAGATACTTGGTATTGGAAATAAAAGCAGTACAGGGAACAAGATGTGAGATGAATTCACTGCAGGATATTTCCCTAAAATACATGTTCCTAAGACTACCTGAGAGTAATTTGATTGTGGACTGATTTATGCATGTCCATGCTGTAGCATTTTGCCTTGCAAATATTATGGCTTTCACTTGCTAAAATAGCTAAATCTGCATGTATATTTTCAAACCTAGGAATATAAATATGTCAGTTATTTTGGTGATCAATTTTGTGATTCAATTATCACATTAGCAGCAATCTGATTTTTACTTTGATAGGAGTATTTTGCTAGGAGGTATGTAAATACAGATATATAAAAGGTTTGGTCTGAGCTGCTTAACTTGCAAAGTTGTTGATCAGGTAACAAAAGTTTATAATTGTTGCCATTTTAGGTCCTGGTCCTAGGGTTTTTACCGTAGGAGTTCTCAGTTTATCCTCTCTTGCTACAGTCATTCCTATCTGATGCATCTTGATTCCACCTGAAAATTGGTTATCCATATTCATTTTTCCTTTCCCTAGTGGAGGAAATGAGTGAAAAAATTTAGAAAAATAGGAAATAGAAGAGAACACAAGTAACAGTACATTATGTAGTTCCTTGATATAAGTAACAAATAGCTGAGACAAGAAGATACAACACACGGGTATCTCTGCTGAAGTAAGTATAGCTGTGGACTGTAACAAAACTGCAGCCACCTTTTGAGTAAATGTAGAATCATAAGATTATACAAGATTTAGAAATAGTCTTGTCCACTAGATAGACTCTGTAGGAGCTTCTTGTTTGTACAAGTTAATTTAAGATGTGCTAGCAAAGACGGTGCTGGTATGTCAGTCATGTTTTGTCATGATGACTGTGACTACTTGTGCTAGGTAGTTTTATGCTAGCTAGCTCAGGTATTCAATTTTTTTAGTACAGAAACCAAGCATATGTTGGTAAATGTCTGCAGACTGGAAGCTGCACGAGCTGTTCATGAGAAATACCCAGAGTCTGCTTCACATGAACTTCTGTGTCCCTCTGTTCTGTAAATATGTACTACTGGTCTCTACAGGAGCTGATAGTGATTGAGCCATGATTTGAAATCACACCATGTCATAAATTGTAGTTCAACTGTTCTGTAAATATGTACTACTGGTCTCTACAGGAGCTGATAGTGATGATTTGAAACCACACCATGTCATAAATTGTAGTTTACCTTGAATATGGGTGGGATTTGGCCAAGAAGGTATGTTAAATTTACTAATGTAACCACAACTGTATGTATTTTCTCATATTAATTTTTTTTCAATAGGGTCAAGTTCATTATCAAAGATTTAAAGTGATGGAATATGGTAAGTGTTATTTAGTAGTGACCAAAATCGGTAGTGATTCTCCATTAATTTATACTGGCTTCCTTTGTCTGGCATGAACATTTTAAATACTCACAGAAAATTTAACTTCCAAATCTTTGGCTTCTCTGAGACTGACAAAAAATCAAATCTTATGAGCTGCCCTGTTTATCTTTGGTAGTGTTAATGCTCCCAAAATATCTTTATAGTATTTGGTTGTGAAGCTTGCTGATGATTCTGTAAAGGCTGAATAAGCTAAATGTTCTGTATTTCAGACTCAGAAGCTTATATGTGGGCTGTTCTTACAATGCCTTTTTCTCCTTTCAACAAAAACATAGTCTGGCAATTGGCTTCAAGCTTATATGTGGGCTGTTCTTACAATGCCTTTTTCTCCTTTCAACAAAAACTCGTAGTCTGGCAATTGGCTTAAAAATACATCATACCTTTTATTAGGAAACTTAGAAACTAGTAGTCTTTATCAAATTACATGTTCTACCCTTGTTACTTAAAAAAGAAATTTTCCTTCTGTGAATTTAATGCTTCTTGTATTGCAATTGGCTTCAAAATACATCATACCTTTTATTAGGAAACTTAGAAACTAGTAGTCTTTATCAAATGACACGTTCTACCCTTGTTACTTAAAGAATTTTTCCTTCTGTGAATTTAATGTTTCTTGTACTTTTTTTAGTTTTACCAAAATTTGATGTCATGATAACAACACCCTTATACTACTCTTTGAGAGATGAAGATGTAACTGGTGTTGTCTCTGCAAAGTAAGTAAATCACTGATACTCTTGTCACCCTTACTCTTAAGAAACTTATTGTGGTTCTCTAATGTCAAAGTAAAAAATAGAATGCTAATGAAGTCCCATCTATTCAAAATTGGTTGGCTAGTATCTGTTTCTAGTTCCTGGATTTTGTTGTAACAAGATTCTGTAGATTTTCAGACTTCTAGTAAGTTCTTTTGGTCTCATAAACATAATTCCAGACTATAGCTATACATTTTCAGCTACTTTATTTGAAAATTTCTTAAGTTTCTTGCTTGCAATATGTATTTTGATGGGGTTTTTTTTGTTCTTATGGTACTTATGTTCTTTTATGGTACTCTCCAATTTTCCGTGTTAAGATATGTAGGTACAGTAGATGCATTTTATTAGATAACTTGGAAAATTAGGCAAACTTGTATGAACATCTTCCTTGTTCCAATAAATCAGCATTGCAGATTTCAAGCATAGGTTTCTTGTATCAAAATACCTATAGGTGTAAATAGGTAAAGAATTAAAAGCTCTTGAGAAATTCAGAAGAGACTTCAGTGTAGACTCCTGTGTAAATATTTTATTTTTCAGCTAAGCAAATATCTAGACAAAAAGTTACTATGCATTAATCTCAGAGATTAATTTTATTTTTGAAGATGAGAGCCAGATAGAGATACCTGATAGATCCATCCAAGAAGACTAAAATAAAGGGTCTTTTGTAGGTTATCTAATGCCCTGAAATACATACCTTCTGAAGAAGCATTCAGTGTACAAGTGAAATGCAGAAATCATTGTTTAGCAGGCTATTTAAATTAAATGTTTGAACTTTGAGAAAACACTTCTTTCTGTAGAGTCCGTGCAACCTGATATTACAAACTGTCAGTGCTGGGTTGGATGGAGCTCTGAGCACCCTCATCTAGTGGGTGGCATCCTCGTACATGGTAAAGGGGTTAGAACTATATGATCCTTAAGATCCCTTGCATCTCAAACGATTCTGTGAATCTCCTAAGGGGCAATTTAAAAAAAAGTTTACCTTGATTTTTTCCCCCATTCTACTTTGCTTTTGGAATCCATTATATGCCAGCTAATATTTGATTTCTTAAGCTGATTTGGTCTTCCCCAGGACACTTGTCCCTTTCATTTGGTATACTCATAAGGTGTTTGAAAGGGTACCTGTTTGCTGCAATAAATTCATGCTTAGATGCCAGTGAACCATCTGAGGTTGAATCCCAGCAGTGACAGGGTTTTACTGGTGCATCCTAATTATTTATAGAGAATGACTTGATTCCTGATGACTGTTTTTTAGAGACATAATGCCTCTTTATACAACTTGTAGATGTCATAAAGCCCATTTTCTTTTCTGGAGTGCTATTAGATCAAGTTAAGTACAGGGATGCTGCCCAATGGCAGTATAATTTCAAAGTTAATGGCAGCTTATTATTGTAATTAATAATGAGGTCTGCTTAGACTGAGTTTAAATGCCAGACAGTGTTATCAGAATTGTTCCTGTAACTATGCTGTTTGATTTTTCTTTCTCCTTTTCAGCTTTGATTACTTAAGTGGCTGCATAGTGACTTAAAGTACTTTAAAGTTACCACACCTGCATGATTACTGCTGAGGACTAGAATGATTTTAGGTGTCCTGTCGGTCCTCATGTCATTCCTCCCCTCCTTCACTTCTCTGTCTCAATGTGATAATGTTGAGGTTTCTCTTAAGTATAACTTGGAAACATTTATACAAAATTTTATTTTGTTGCTGCTCAGTGACTGCAGGTTGCTACGGTCATCCTAAGAAGGGAGTATGTTACAGTTTTCAGATTTGCCATAGCTGGACATTATTTGCAATGATTTCTTTAGACTGTGATTACTAAATAAATAGTAATAGTTATTATATTAAAACTACAGTATCTGGAGATATCTACTTTTGTGTTCGCAGTATTTGGTAAGCAAAATGCTTACGCTTCCCACATCCCATTGTAACTCTACTGCATATTAGTTATGATGGTACATGAGTGTTCTGTTCAATAACTTGCTTTTAGCTTACTAGACTTAACTTTTGTACATCATACAGCCCATAGTAATTTTAATAGGTTTGTAGAACTTGTGTAGTGGAAAGGGCAGCACTGTGTGTCTTCTCCAGGTTTTGGGCTTCCAGCTTTAGTGTTTCCAAACTGGTTTCAGTATGGTGAACTCCACGTTTCAAAGTAGAAATGTGTTCTGCCCATGTCTGAGGCCAGAGAATAAGATTTTAGTAGGATCTTTTGCCTTGAGAGCTCTTCAGAAGCCCAAGTCCTGGAGGGTGGTGTGTTGTTTGACTTTGCCTGATGTGTTTCAGGTACACATATGGAAAGCCAGTAAAGGGAACTGTAACAGTCACTTGTCTTTCTGTTTCTTACTGGACAAACAAGAGAAATATAACAACAACAATGGAGGTGAGTCTTCTCTTATTTTCTTTAAGTCTGTGTCCTGTTGTGGGTTAAATGATGCTTGGAATAATTTCTGAGTGCTGAGTTCAGCTGGAGAGTGTTAAACTCTCTTTAATTTCCAGTCTAAAGCATCTACATTTAGACTGCTTGTTGGGAATTATATTTGGCACCTGTGCTCCATTTACTTGTACCTAGAGGTTATTTTGGAGTGTACCAACTTACCCAGGTAGAAAGATTTTCCAGGAGCTGCATAGGTGCTGTAGGACCCATGCTCAGGAATAGGGCTCCTTGGCCCTATGTCTGCCCCTGCACACTGAGCTTTGTGTCACAAGGCTGGAGGAGAACGCTCCAGTTGTCTGGGTGGAGCTCTAGCCTGGTATAAACTATTTTGCCTACTAATTGTCAGCAATTACATTTGAGCTACTGCACTAATTGTAACCTGAAGAATGAAATTTAGAAAGACACACAGTTTCAGTCTGAAGAGGTGATTGAAAACCTCTTAAAAGAGGTGATAGATTTGTTGCACTCTTGTTGCAAAATCGAACATTTTACTTTTAAGATGTGGACTGTTAAAAAAGGTTAAATTTTTGCTACATGAAATGACTGTAATTTTCTGTTTGCTCACTTCAGCCACTGTTTGACTTCAGTATCTTCAGCAGCACTTAATCTACAGAAACTCTGAACTCAGATGCTGAATAGCGTATACCCCTCTCCTCAGGCAGGAACATGTTCATTGTATTTTTCTGCAAAGCTTGGGTCCCACTGTGCTAGCCATGTAGAAATTAGGGAAAAAAAAGTAACTTTTCCATAAAGCATTCTTGCCTCTAAAAAAGTAGTGAACTTCTACTGGATTTAATAAAAATGGTTGCTGACAGCACAAAAATAAAGGGTCAGTGTTCATAATTTTCTGTTGTTTGCACTGCAAAACTTGTATGTGGAGAGAGCTAGAGGACTTAACCAGAAATAAGCTACAGTAGACAGAAAGGTGTCCTTGGCTTTTCTGTCTCAAGAGTTATTTTTTCCTACCTTGCAGATAAATGGGTCCGTGAATGTAACCTGTAACAAGCTGATGTTGCAGAACCTGAATGCTGAGCAGCTGTGGCACCAAGCTGACAGCGATTTCACAGAGCCGATAGAAATGATCGTGGTGGTGACTGAGTCACTCACAGGTATGTGGCTGTAGGAGCTCTTCTGACAGAAATCCAGAGTGCCTTACTGCTGTGTGGAAGATGTTGGAGCTCTGGAAACATATGTGGTACTGATGTCAGCACATCCACATTCAATATTATCTAAATGTTTCTTGCCTGGAAATTTAATAGTTTAACCAGCTGTTAACTCAGTACTGTGCTAAATGATTTATTAAATAACCAAGAAACACATTCTGATAGGAGCTTAAAATCAGTGACTGATCATTTTTGATGAGGAGAGCAGGCACAAAATTTCTAGCATTAGCCTGAATTTTACAAACTCAACATTAATCATAAACTTGCCTGACATTGTGTATTTGTAAGCCACATTATTAGAAAGAGTTCCCTGGTCCTAGCTTGTCCACAGTCTAGCCTCTTCTAGGTGGACTGATTTGCAAACTGAGGGCTTTTTGTGAGTTCCTGTTCCACCGTACCTTCCACATTAGAAAAAAAAAATCATGTGTATAAAATGTATGCATGTACCAGAAACTAGGTTTCATTACAGACTTGCTGTAGAAACCCCAGCAAGGTGAAGCTAGATGATTAGGGATTTAATGAATTTCTTCCTTGTGTCCTTCTAACATAGTCTGTGTGAGTGAAGCCCCTTGTGATATATCTTATATTGCATTGTAGCAGGCAGTTCCAGTGTATATACCACCTTTATACTGATGCTCAGCTAGAAGGATGAAGAATGATAGGAGTGGAAATGGTGAAAAATGTGATAGAATTATTTCCAAGTCATGGGCAGTACATTGTATCACTGCTAAAGTAATATATGTGTTAAATGCATGTTGTCTAAACACCTACAATTATTCAACAGGAATCTCCCAAAATTCAAGTACCATCATATTTCCAAAGCAAAGTGACTATTTTATTGAATTTCTGGACTACACTAGAGTTATAAAGCCTTCTCTGAACTTCATCGCTACTGTAAGTTGTTTTCTCTGATTATCATCTGTGGATAAACAAATGTGACTTCTCTATGTTTAGATAGCAAAGTTTGCCTTGCATTTTTATGTGTAGTTTACAGATTTCTTTTCAAATTCTCTCTTTTTTTCACAATGCATATCAGCAAATACTAAACTTGGAGGCATTTGCTCTCAAAAAGGGTAAAGTGGCAGGGAATGCTGTAATCTTGGTAGGATATATTTGTGTATAATTTATCAGCATTCTTATGGAAGAGAAATCTTCCCTAGCTGCTTTTTGACTGTGCTTTGAAACAACAAATTAGTTATTAACTTTCAAAACTCTTTATAGTATTTGTATATCTAACTAACTATATATATATAAACACATCCACACATACAAATATATACTTTATAAAGTGAACTTGTATATTTAAACAGCTTTTGCATAACTCAGTTAAAACTCATCAAACCACATTGCTTTCAAGTGAAAGTGTTGTTTCTGCCTTCTGTCCTGTCTTTTTCATGCCAGCTGCAGTCTATTCATAGAAATATTTTATGTTCTTCATTCTGTCCTTCATCTGCATTCACCATTTCTACATTTTGCAGAGGTTGCGTATTGTATCACTGCATTTGGCTTGAAAAGGGGAGTCAATTTTACAGTTCTTGAGCCTTTACTGTATAGAAATGTGACCTAAATAGCAGTGATTTAGGCTGAATATACTCTTCCAAAGTGCATTGGCTCAAGACATAGCTTTATGGTAGCTTGATCATTTGGGCTTTTGGTTTTTGTGCTTTCCATTTTCTTTGCCAGCATCCCAGTTTGAATCCACCTGTTTTTTAGTCCTCTTCCAAAGATGAACTGAGTGAGAGATAGCTGAAGCATCTGTCAATTCTTGCAGCTGGCAGACAGGAAAGTTTCAGTTGTGCTGCCAAAGAAGTGTGAATGAACAGTGCTGCTGTTGCTAAAAAGTGGAGATCTTACATGAAGAGCATATACTCTTCAGAAAGAGAACAGGGAAATCGTGGCTGAGGAGGAGTGGTAATGCAGTGACATCTATGGACTGAAAAAGGAAATATTAGTGCAGTGCATTTAAATATAAAAGTTCATTTTTTGGTAGTGTATAATGCAGAATAAGAATGATTTTACTGCATGGAAATCTGCTTGAATGTGGGCATGAAGGTTTTAATGTGTAGTGCTGATTGATGTATGATGGAATGAAGAAGCACATTGTCAGTTTTGGGCCTGGTTTCAGTCTTTAACTCATTTGATTTATTAATAAAAACATCTGACTCAGCACCATCTCTGCTCATCTGACTCATTTTCCCACATTACATAAATGTTGGATTTCCCTTACTTGTGATGGTGAAATGCAAGTGATAAAATTAGGTATTCAGACTGTAGGTAGGATATGTATAATTTACTTGAGACACAAACATTTTCAAATAGAAGAGTAATTGGGAGAGCTGAAATGCAACATGTCTCCTTTCAGTTCCATCTACTTTGCTTTTACTCTTTTTTAATTCCCTGGAGTTATGAATAATTTTGTTCTTGCCTGACTTGCCTACTTGCAGTGCTTAATAGGGAACAGAAATAAAGCTATCAATTTGTGAGAAATCTAAGGATGCATTATTTTTTTAATGTGATGTGAGTGCATATACATTGTTACATGCTATGTGTTGTGCATTTTAGCTTTACCCTGTTTGGTGGGTTTGATGAGTGTTTTCTTTTTTTGTTTAGCTAAAGGTGTCACGTTCTGATAGCAGCCAGCTGACAGCTGAAGAGAGGCAGAATCTTGTAACAATCACTGCACAAGAGTCAGACCTGCTTTTCCATCACTCTTCATTTTCTCACTTGGAAAATGAGGCAACAGAAGAGAGGAATCTGACAGTCCATATGCTGAACTACACAGTTCCAGCAAATGGAGTAATTGATGTTGAGTTTCCAATCCTGTCTGATACCAAAACTCTGAGAGTTCAGGTACTGCTTTGTAGCATGTTGCTTTGGAGTGTTGACACACTAAATTGCCTGGGCTGGGATCAGTGATGAGCACTGTTATCTGCAACAGCTGACATGTTACCTGTTGATATTTTTGTTACTTCATGTTACAGCTGGAAAGAAAGTTAGAGATCCTGTCAAATAATTGCATTTAATAATTGCACCATGATATCAAAGGAAATAACCCCAGATACCCAAAGTATAAAGTGGACTTTGCTAAGGCTGCCATGCTCTTGTAAGCACATAAATGAACACCACAGATTTTGATGTTTTGTTAAGAGGTTTTTTTGCACTGTCTCGCAGGCGGAGTTTCTCAGCAGTAAGACTGACATAGGTGTCTATGATGTGTTCAGCTCCCCCAGTCAGACTTATCTCCAGGTTAAAACAAAGAGCCAGGATATAAAGGTACAGTCTGAGACAAAACTTGCCTCGATTAAAGCCTAGTTATTTATGGTTTTTCCATACTCATCCATATGAACTGTGTGCTTTTCCTAGGCTGGGAAGCCTTTTGAGCTGAGCATTGCAAGCAACAAGCCAGTGAGAGAGTATCACTATCTGGTAAGTTACAGGCTTTGCATATGGGGACAATCCAAGGTGACCTTTAACCAACTTGATAAATACTTCAGTGAGTGGAATGTGATTAAACATTTGAGATTTGGCATTTTTTAATTGTGCTTTGTGGAAGAGAAGGCCCAAAACCTTCCTTTCCACTAGGAAGGTCCTTTTTGAAAGAGAACTCTATTATTCTACCTTAGAAGGAATGCCCCTGGCACTGTAAGGAAGTTCTTCTCTGACCTGGGTGTTGGGTTGTCTCTGCTTGCAGATGTGAGACAAGGCACAACTGTGAGAGCAATACTGTGTCTGACTGTGCAGAGCATCTGCAATGGCACAAGGGACAAGGATGTCCCAGGAGCAGCCCAAACTGTGGCTTTGTCAGCAGGTCCTGCAGATGGAAGCAGGGGCCTGGTGGATCCTGTCTGCAGATTCAGGAGTGTCAGGCTGAGCCTGTGGGTGCAGGGGAAAAGAGCTGCCTGCTGAGGAAACAGATGGTTGAGTGGACAGAGGGGCATTGTTAACAAGGAAGATTCATAGGAAGCATTTTAAATAAATGTCTTGGGTAGTGGCTTAATTGCTCAGCTGCTCTACTGTATCTTGAAGGATCAGAAAGATTTATTATATATACTATGGTAAGTTTCCCATCCTTTACACATGCCTGACTTTTTCAGTCTGCATCTTAGTGACCATGGTAGCTAGGATTCTTTTTCTTTCACAGACTTTAACAGTAAACTGAACCAGGAAAACCACGTAAACTTTGGGCATTTATATATATTTTCTAAAATAGAAACACTCTCTAGAAGGTTTAAAATAAATTGGGTCCATGCGACCAAAGGCAGGGAAGTGCCCTTCATCTCCCTGTCTTCATTAGTAAGTGTATGATCCAGCAGGAAAAAACTTAGAGTGAAGCAATTGAAATCCAGGTATTAGGAGTAGCTTCAGACTAGGTCTAATCTGATCTGTGAAAATGAATGTCTGCTTTTAACTGGAGCACATTACTAGACCCCAGTTCATACTCTCCATGAGGCAAACCAAGTGTTCTAAGTAGGGGTGTTCTGGAGGTTTGCTTTTAAAACTATGTGCCTGATCCAAACTCAAATGCTGTTACAGATAACCCACATGAGCCAATCCTATTACTGTTGTATATTTATGTTCTCATATCATATGTGTGCACTTGGTGTAGTTCTTTACTTGTCCATAGTGATATAGCAATTAAAACATGGGAAAAAATATATTATTTAAATATTACATCAGATACCATGCCCATTTTCAGACAACTGGCCTACCAGTTAGTAGAAAAAATAATAAATCACAGCTATGTGTCTCTTCTTTAGCAGCTACTTGTAGAACCAATTGTTGATGATATATTGAGGATACCAACAGTTTGAGTGTTTGATTTTTTTTTTTTCTCTTTCAGGTATTATCTAAAGAACAAATTATGGCTTTTGGCACAAAATCTACAAAAACATTCACTTTAACAGCAGAAAATTCCTGGGCTCCTTTGATATCTATACTTGTATTCTACGTAGATGAGTTTGGAGTGGTTGTAAATGATGCCCTCACTGTCCCCATCCAGCCTGCTTTGGATGACAAGGTAATTGTATTGAACTTGAATCTGAGACCATGGTTTTGTCTGGGTGTTGTGTGGTAGCTTAAAAAAATTTTCTTTTAGATCATAGGATTGTAAACATAAAAAAAATTTAATTGAGGATCTAACCTGAAGTTTGTGCAAGTCTTTAGAAAGACTTTTAATGATACCAGTACAATTAGGGTCCAGTTTTTGCATATTTGAAAGTCTGTTCTACTGGTGCTGTGTTTTCCACACAAACAGATGCACAGCATCTCCTCGTGTTTTTGGTGGTTTGTCAATTACTGAGCCAAAGGTTACTCTGGCCAATATGGTGACAAGGTATCATTATGTTAACTTTTACATAATTGCAGAAGTTTATAATGATCTTGTTCTAGCCAGGCAGTTGTCACATTGTGACCAGTGTTTGTGCTTCATGTGAATATCCATACTGGAACTCAGAAAAGTTTGAAGAAGAGTGGGGAAATGCCCATTGCATCACTGAATTGATTTTTCCAGCTTGCTCACCAGATGATATTTGGTCCTTTGTGCAAATAAAAGCCCTTCCAAAGGCTGGATGGGTTCAAATTCCTTCTCTGCTCTGGAGACTTTAGCACTTACAACCAGAAATCAGTTGGGAGCCTGTTTGTCCTGCTACGTGAAAAATGTCTCAATTTGCCTCATGATTATCCAAGTTACCAAAAGTCCTAGGAAAAAGACTCTCAGAGGTCTCCAGCATCCCAAAAGTTCCAGGAAAAGCAAATCCAGGGTCTTAATTATAGCCAAATAATCTCAAAAACCTATTTCCTGGGAGTTATTAACAGCTGTAAATATCATGGTAGAATTTAAATCAGTGCTATGTGTCACTTTTTTCTAGATTAAAATCTCTTGGAGCAAAGATAAGGCCAAGCCATCTGAGAAAGTCTCCCTTAAAATCAGTACAACACAGCCAGGATCAGTAATTGGACTTTCAGTTGTTGATAAAAGTGCAAAGCTTCTGGGAGAAGGTAGTGACATAACAGAAGAATCTGTAAGTATGTGGGAAAAGGACGTTCTCATTATTGTGTGTATGAAAGATATATGTTTGTGGAAATGTTGCAGATTATATGCTGAACAAGTCATGTTTTCTGAGCATGATTTTTAGCTGGTAATTAAGCAATTTCTTTTACTTTCACAAGCCACATGAGTGACAGAAAGGGTAAGGCTTAAAAGGTAATAGGCACAGAATTTCCAATTCCAATCAATACTTCATTGTTCTTCACCTGATAAATTGTTAAGACTTGGCTGTTTCTTCTTTCAGAAAAGACAATGTCAGAAAAAAAAACTCCTAATGATTTGTTCTTTGTGCTATTTAAAATTAATAATATAAAATAAAGATTTTTTTTCTTAATTGGGAGGGCACAATAAATTATTCATATGTTTAAATTACCTTTGGTTGCAGAAGCTCTACTGCATTTACAATTTGAAAGAGATTACAATATATATCATTCCTAAAGTGCTCAAAGGACATAGCCTAAGTGCCATAAAATATCAATGGGCTATAGGCTTTATTCCAGGCTTATATACAGTCTTGGTCACTCTTCCATTAATCATAAAACCACTACAACCTAACCCCCTTCATCATGTCAGAGATTATTTCCTTTTTGGCATGGGAGCTAAGCAACCTATAGCTCGTGGTACAGCTGTATGAAATAGCAACAGTGAAAGTTCTTAAAATGTGAGTTGGCATTCAGTCTGTGGATGATTTTTTTTGTTATTTTTTTTTCTTAGGTCCTCCATGAGCTCAATTTATACAGCACAGTGCAGTATTTCCCCCTGGTCAGAGGTTCTTTTGGTGTATTTCAGGTACTGGGGTTTTCTTTGTAATTCTAGGCTGTTGGGTTTTTTTACTGTTTAGTGATTCAAATGTCACTTGCTAGAAAAAAGTGAACTTTCTAACTTTTGCAACTATAGACAATGTAATGTTTTCATGGCTTATATGAGTTTCAAATTGTGAGTCTTGTCAATATGTAATACTCTGAATGCCATATTTATAAGTCCATAAATACAGGTTGCTTTATGCCTGATATAGTCTTCACTTCAAATAGTTTTCAGTCATTATGGCAATATTCAGATTCATATTATCTCATTTTTTTACGTTTGTGTATATTATTTACTTTAGTTTTATGCTTGCTTTATGACTTTATTTACCTAAAAAGAAAGAAGGTACTGGGGTTTTCTTTGTAATTCTAGGCTGTTGGGTTTTTTTACTGTTTAGTGATTCAAATGTCACTTGCTAGAAAAAAGTGAACTTTCTAACTTTTGCAACTATAGACAATGTAATGTTTTCATGGCTTATATGAGTTTCAAATTGTGAGTCTTGTCAATATGTAATACTCTGAATGCCATATTTATAAGTCCATAAATACAGGTTGCTTTATGCCTGATATAGTCTTCACTTCAAAAAGTTTTCAGTCATTATGGTTATGGCAATATTCAGATTCATATTATCTCATTTTTTTACGTTTGTGTATATTATTTACTTTAGTTTTATGCTTGCTTTATGACTTTATTTACCTAAAAAGAAAGAAGAGAAAATAGATAAGCACTGTTGATGTCCTGAATGTCCTGTATTGAGATATACTGTATAAATTTTATCCAGAAATGCAGCCTTTGGGTATCAACTGATGCAGTTCTTGAGGAGGATAAGGAACATTATCTTTGTAAGTAATACAACAAATGAAGCCAAATCCAATTTACTGAGTGGGGAAGGAGGTCCATGGCATAGGGCCCCTATTATGTCTTCTTACTGTGCTGCATACAGGTTGCATCCAGCTTTGAAAATCATTACCATTTCTAAGTTTGAAGATATACAAAATTCATACGATCAGCATTTCAGAAATTTTCCTTTTTCACTGCAGTGACATTACCCCTGAAATCCTGAGGATGAGTGGAGTTTTCATTTGCAGCTCCAGTTGATATATATGGCAGTTGTTTGTCATGTGTGGCCAAATTACATCAGTTTCATCCACACTCTGCAGAGGCCATGTAGAAATTTATGTGAAACTTTTTTATTCTTAAAATAAAAAAGTTCCTAGTGTCCTGGAGTAGTCTTACCATATGTAACAAAGCTATAGATTAGACTCCAAACAATATATTAATTTGACTTTTCTTAACTGTATTTATTTGTGCTTTCTAAATATAGATTTTGGAGTAGGACAGTATTTTTTATTTTGTAGATGGTGGAATGATACCTATAGAGGATGGTTTTGGTGATGATATGCCGGTATCTAAAAATGGACCTCCTGATTTCAGCAATCTCTATGTGAGGACACATTTTCCAGAGACTTGGCTTTGGACTGACACTAAAACAAGGTAAAAGTTAGAAGCAAAAGGAAAACATAAAGAAAACAATTTTTTTTTGTTTCAGTGGCGTTCTACACCAGTGCTGAAGAACACTGCTTTAAAAATGTAGATTTATATTCTGCTACCACCTAGAGGCCACAAGTGAGATTGTACAACTCCTCATTTTTTCCATCTCCAACTGCACAAGAGAGGATTATGCCTGACTGAAGGCCTAGGTGTTTCAATAGAAGTTAGATAAAAGACCTGAAGACAAAAGGAATAAACTCTTACTTTTACAAATGGGGAGATAATGGATAGGGTGACCTAGCCTTTTTCTCTACAGTATATAAAAAGATGGGTGATTAGTCCAGAAAGGGAAATCTCTTGCTATCTGCACCTAATTAAGTGAATAGATCCAACTGTCAAGTGATGGTGAAATCTGACCTGTGTCGTGAAGAACAAGTCTTGTACTCTTTTACAGTTGAGAAGTTCAGGAAGCAACCATCACCTGGGATTGTTTTAAAGGACCTGTAACAGTGGATTGCATGCGATGTGATCCAGTGTAATTGCCTTCAATTAATGTAATTTAAAATAATTAAAAAATTTAAAATAATTTTGATTCCATCACGGTATTTCTAAATGGCTAGAAAAAGAAAAATGGATAATGAGCAACTTTTCTTTCCTGGAATTTGGACTTAATTTTCCCAGCATTTTAAATATATATGTCCACTTAATGATGTGTGTAAATGGATGGTTTTGGAAGTCTGCTCTCCCCTTCTGCCCTCAGATCTGACACAGAAACCACAGTGGATGCCATTGTACCTGACACCATCACATCGTGGGTAGCCAGTGCTTTTGTGGTCTCTGAAAGCGGCGGGCTTGGAGTGACGACTGCTCCGGTGGAGGTACCATTCACTAGAGAGTTCTCCTGTAGGGCTGGTTACGCTGCAGGTTCTTGCTGGACTCTAATTTAGTTCTAACAGTAGTATCTCCTTGTACTAATGAAGAGATTGAGAGGCTGTGTGTGTTCAAGCTGTAGAGAAAACATCACTGAAAAACATCACTGAAAACATACATGATACTGGATCTACCTTCCCTTCCTGCTCATATGAATATCTAAGACTCCAAACAGATATTTGGATACCTGTTTCTGTTGGAGAGGGGTTTTTTTTGTTAAATTCCAGGATGTGCCCATTTCAGAATCTTTGTATGTTGGAAGGCAGAATGACTCTTTGGGAACAGTGTTCCATGTTTTCTTGGCTCTGCCCAGAGAGCAGTTCATGAGCTGGTAATTCACGCAGTGAGGTTTGCACAGACTGGCAGGGGAGGGATGGCTGGGATGTGAGAGGAATTTGTCTGCTGTTCTGCTAACACTTACGGCTAATGCTTACCCCAGGAGTGAGAACAAGAGGGCTGATTTAAGGCTAAATTGATCTGCCAAAAGTCCTAGAGTAAAAACAACGGGTACAACCTGCTCTAGGTAAACTTGCAGGGGGCTTGGACTAAATGTCATCCAGAGGTGCCTCCCAACACATTCTGTGATCTGTAATAGGTGCTGAGTTTTGGATGACTTAGCTTGAGTAGCAGAGTGGACACTGAGAGCTGACATGGGGTGAGAGTCCCGTTGCTCCCAAATTCCTATGTCCTGAGGCTCTTTTCTTGCTTCCAAGTGTTTGAGGAATTCAGCAACTTAAGCTAAATTTAGCAGCCCTCAGGTTAGATCTCTAACCTGAGATTCCCAGTGTACAAGTGCAGTTGTCCTAGGATCATGTATTCAATGAAATTCACTGTATTCAATGAAACCACTACTTAGAGAAGTGTGTAGCCTGTTTAAAATATGAATTAATTCTGAAGTCTCATTTAGTTAGTATTTTACATACACAGAAGAATCTGTCCATTCATTATGTGAAGTTCCTAGAGAAACTATGTTCCTGTCAGAGACAACTCCACTTCCATACCTGAGTTTAGAAAGGTTGAGTCTGTGGAAGTGGGCTGTAGATTTCCATCTTGGTTCCTGGGCTAGTGTCAGCATAGCCTGAAGAGAGCCAACTTACCCCCCATTTAAGTTCTCATGCCCTCAAATTCTTGGAGAGGGGCAATTTTTGAGATCCAAGCTGAGATCTAGGTCCAGATTTCATAGTTGGCTGCTATACCAGACACAGAGCTTGTGCTTTGAACATCCTGATCTAAACTCCACTGCAGAATTTGGAGCTCAATCTGGATTTTGTGGCTAAGGCTCCTTTGAGACTGGAATCTTGATTCTTGTTTCTTTCACTTGGCTTGGCAGAGATGGGACAGAAAGAGGAATAGTTTTCTGATTAAAACTGTAAGGAAATACACACTTGGCCTCTCATCCTCAAATGTGAGGAGGCTCCAAGTAGAACAGATGTTGAGATAATAGTGTAGCTATAATCACCCCCATGCACTGTTCAGTATTCACTATTGTTGGGACATTTAGGTTGTGCTTAGAGTTCCATATGGCTGAAATATGTTAATCAGTACCATACAGAGAGGCAAGCAAAAGAAAGACATGAAAAATGTAATGGGGGAAATAAATGACATCTGTGTGCTTTATGTCATGTACTGCTTTGCATCATGGTTTTATTTTGACTTCTCTTACACAGAGTGTCAGTAATTTTACTCAGTTGTATTTTTGTAATATACTGGCACATTCCTGAGTGTAAAACTTTAGTTTTAAAGAAAAGTAAAATAAAAACAACAAAGAAAAAGGTACATAGGGAAAACCTTTACTATGAACTAACCTAAAAGTCTCCAGAACTTCTGTAATGTTTAATATCTAAAGTTTATGACTCTGAGAGCTTTAGCAAATGACTTTTTTTTTTTTTTAGAGAAAGTATTGGAATATTTGCTAACTAGAAAAAATGGAAGAATTTTTGTTTCTGAAACTCTAAACGCTTGGAAGATGTTTTTAAATGCAAACTGAATTAAAATTCTTTTTAGTTGACATTTTGATAATAATTGATAGTATGTCTCAGCCATTCTTATTGTACAGATGTTCAAAAACAGTGAAATTTTGATCCCATTCAGCTTGATAAGACCTTACCATTGACTTCTTAGAGGCGAGATTTATTCCAAAACTCTGTTCACAGATAAAAGAAACTGCTTGTTGCTATACTTCTGCAGTTTATATTTTAATTAATATAGTATGTATTTTTAGAAGTATAACTAAAGAAGTTATGCTAAGATTAATTTTACTAAATTTAAAAAACCCCAAACATTGTAAGGTGTTGTTTAATTGCAAAATTTGGGTGAGGCAGTTATTTAGTTACTGGTGTATTGACATGAAGATAGGTCAACTGACATTGATCCATCACTTGTGTACTCAGAGCAATTCAATTACCTTAGTGAGAGCTGAGGACAGAGCACAGCTTCCAAACTTGTCAGGTGATAGACTCATAGTCCAAATTCAGTTGCCTCTGTTGAGACTGCTCTGTCAAAGCTGTTGGCAGCTCTCATCTGAACGGTGTCTCTAAAGGTGCTAATGACCAGAAGCACCTACTCCTCCTGTTTCAACTCTGCAGTAGTATGTTTTGTCAGCTGTAGAGTACAGCTAAACATTACTCTGTCATTGAATTTAAAAGTGATTGGAAGACATGTTGTATAGTAATTTTCTTTCTAGTCTCTGGTTGTAAGGGTTCATGACTGATTTTCTTTTGCAGCTAGAAGTTTTTCAGCCTTTTTTCATTTTCCTGAACCTTCCATACTCTGTCATCAGAGGAGAGCAGTTCATTCTGGAAGTGAACATCTTTAATTATTTGAAAGAAGAAGCTGAGGTAACATAACAATCTCTTTATCTTTGAATTTTACTAGATATTGCAGGGTTTTCATCACTGGTGGAGACTATGTCTTTCTTTGTGAGAACTGGTGTATTTTCTGCAGAGGGCAGACCTATGTCTCTATACACAAAACAGGTGGCACCTTATAAAAGCACCTTTTCAAAATTAACACTTTGTATTGCAAATGTTACTGTATTTACAGGTTACTGTGATCCTGGATGTGAACGATGCTTTTGAAATTATTCTAACATCCAATGAAATAAATGCTACAGCAAATGAACAATCTATATCTGTACCAAGTGAAGATGGGAAAACGGTTCAATTCCCAATCAAGCCAAAACAGCTGGGAGAGATTCCCATCAAAGTGACAGCAATATCATCTGCTGCTTCTGATGCTGTTATCCAGAAAGTTATAGTCAAGGTAAACAGTCTGCAGCTTGCCTTATCCCTGAAGTAAATTGTTCCCAAAAACAGGCTACATAGTGCAGCAAAAAGGCAAACCAGTGTGCTTGTTGCCTCTTGCTCTGCTTGGTTGGTTTGGGGTCAGGTGGCTTTAAGTAGAAAACACTTCTTATAAAACAAATTTTTAAAAGTCCTTTAAAATTCTTTAGATTCCCCTTCCAGGAATGAACCCATAGATCTGTTCTACTACAGATAGTTTGTCCAATGCTTCTTGAAAGCAAGGTGAAAGCTGTTTGTGTATCACTGAACCCCTGGTGCTGCAGCTAATTTAACAACCTGTGCAGAGTGGACCTGGTGATTGTTTCAGATAAATGCAATTGATTTTGCCACACATCTGCCTTTCATTCAGGCCTATTTTAGATTAATATTTCTGTATTTTGGTGCAGGTGGAATTTTAGCTTCCAGACTTTCTGGTAAACCAGACACTGATAAGACTTGCCTAGGTTTGGATGTCTGATTTGTGTTAGGCTCCATTTCAGTGGAAGGTGGCAGACATTTGTGTATCTCATCCTGCAGTAGAAGCTTAAGATCATAGAACCAAACAATGGGTGAGGCTGGAAGGGAGTAGCATGACCTTCCTGCTCAGGGCAGGATCAACTACAGAAGGATACTCAGAATCCCTGTCTTTATTTTTATAGGCTGAAGGACTGGAACAGATATATTCTCAGACAGTCCTTTTGGATTTGACTGGGAACAAACGACAAACAGTGTCAAAAACTTTGGAATTCACTTTTCCTTCTGATGTTGTAAGTGGCAGTGAGAGAGTGCAGGTCACTGCTGTTGGTAAGAATTAACTTACTCTGTTTCTATCATTAGGGAATTAATTAAGGCATTAATTTTTATTTGACTGCAATGTAAATAGGTTGAATCTTTAAGTCACAGTAATTTACCATTATGCATTATGCTAAACATTGGGAGACTTTGTGGATGGAGTGTTCTATTCCTTTAATTTGTTTAATTTATTACAAAATGGTGTTTGTAAGGTATTTTCAGAGTTAGAGGGTTAGATTTTGGTCAGAAAGGTTCTGCAAAGTTTGCTAGTATACCATTCTAATTACTCTGTCTGCAGAATGATACCTATAATGTGACTAACTGTTGTTTATTGTGACACCTAGGCTTTGATAACTGTAGGTGAGAGAAGGAATAAATGAAGTTTCAAATGCATACTGCTAGTGAAACATTTTCCTGGATTAAATAGATGTTGGTTATGTGGGGTTGTGTTTGGTTTGGGATTTTTTGGTTTGTTTTTTTTAATGGTAACTCTTTGAAATTACTCTGTAGTTGGAAGGGTCTGTAGGGAGCTGCATAAGTGGGCATAAAGTACTGAAGTAGATGAAATAGATGAAGTATCTTTTCTGCGTGCTTAGAGGTGTTTAGTAGAAACGTTCCCAATGTATCATATTTGCTCCCAATTTAGATTATAACACCCTTTATATATGAGATGTGCATTTATTTGTAGCAAGCTTTGGTTTATTTTGGTTGAATTTTATCTTTCAGGTGATTTACTGGGGCCTTCTATCAACGGTTTGTCATCATTGATTAAGATGCCTTATGGCTGTGGTGAACAGAATATGATCAATTTTGCTCCGAATGTTTATATTTTGCAATACTTGACTAAAACCAGGCAGCTGAGAGAGGATATTAGATCAAGAGCAGTATCGTTTATGAGAAAAGGTCTGTATGCATAAAATAAGGATGGCAGATTTTTAAGAGCTTTTCCTAGTAAAAAAGATCTCTGTGACTCTGCATCTGGTGTTAGTAATATTGTGCAGTTTGTGTCATGAGAACTGGAAGAGAAACCCACTTTTTTCATTTTCTTCCTCTTCATTCTGGGTTGATATAATTAGAGAGCAAATTATTTTGTTTACAAGGGCAAGTTTTCTCAGAAAAAAAAATTGTTGGTTTTGTATAAATGCTTTTTTTCATCTGGGAAATGCATTTTAGAAGGTAAGTCACATGGATTTCCTAGATGGTTATTACTTCTCGTTTGATAAAACCACATGTGAGCAAACATTTCTGATCTCTGCCTGAAGCACAGCAGTTGAAAATGAGTCAGTGAGCAGAGTGAACCATGTTCAGCCCACATCTTCAGTGACACATCCTGACCTGACATGTCCTTGTGGAGCTCAAGGAGTGGCATTTGATCTCATAGCTGGCTTTTTTGCCCACACAAATTTCAGGCTTGGTCAGAAGTGAACTCTGTGCTAGAAATCAAAAGCTGGAAAATTTTAGTTGGAAATTGTTACATATTTGAATCAGGAGATACTCCAGAACATCACAAAGTTTGGAGACCACAGTTGCACTCTGGCTTTTGGATCAGACAGTGTCTGATATGTGTCTGTGTGGTGTCCCACACTTGCCATGAGTCAGTCTCCATGCTGAGCCTGCTTCTCAGAGAGCAGTGACACCACAGCCCCATGTGAGCTACACCCCTACTAAGGCATCGTGATGACATTTTCAATTCTTGTTTACTCACTCTAAGTCTTTTTTATTTGATTTTTTAAAGTTGTTGACATTTCCCCTGGAAAAGGCACAGCTCAAAATAAATTTGCCTTTCATCAGGATTCCAATTTTCTGTCAAAGCAGTTAAATGAATTTTTTTTTAAACCCTTCCTACTACATGGTTTAGTTGAAAAGTACAGTGGGGAGGAAGAGATGTGTTATGTCAACAGCTACTCTGAAGTTTGTAAGCAATCTGTCACTCTTTTAAGACTGAGCTTTGGTACCATAGTTTTCTGAAGTTTTCCAATAGTGGATTTATTTAAGTTATTTCAAAGCAAATGAAAATTACAGGCTTAAATATCACTTACATACAGATTGTATTGTGTTCTTAACTTTGTTCTAAGGCTCTGAAATGAGGTATGTGTTTTTAACACTGTAGGTGCCAAAACATTAGATATGCTGAAATATTTGTAACCTTAACATAGAAAAGAACCACAATCTAAAAATATTCTGGCTTTTTTTGCTTTATTTTAACAATTGTTTTCTGTTGTTGCACTGATTATTTTTTCAAGTGTAATCTTCAAGTTGAAATTAACTTTAGCTTAAGATGTAATTTTTATAGACTCAGTTTTTGAAAGGATTGTTGTGAAGTTTAATTGAAAACAGGCTATTTCGCATGTCATAATTCACCAAGTATTTAAAAAAGTAACCTCAGAATCTGAAGTAAATACAATTCATTTATGGCTAAATACTTATGAGAAGAAGGGATCATATAGCTAGCAGACACTGCTATATGCTCTTTCTTTTAGCAGTTTTATTTACTTAGAACAAAGGCAAACCCAAAGAAAAGTTGCCTTTTAAGCACATTTCTTAATTGTGGTAATGACAAATCCCATCTTTAAATCAAATCACTTTTTCTGAAATTAAAAAAAACTGGTCGGTCTAAAAGTTTTTTTGTTAGACCCAAAAGAGGTAAAGATTTTGAGCACAATTTCCAAGCTGTGTAAAAGGTGAGATCCTTTAGTCTTCCACATCTTTCTGAAGTCCTTTCCATCCTGATGCATTCCTCTTTCAGCCTTGTGAGCTCTTTTCAGTGAGCCTCCTACATCTCTTGGGTTCCAGCCAGCCCTCTGAGAATATCAGTGGACATCTTCATAATAGGATCCTTCTTTTCCTTCCGTGTGTTGACGTTTGGCGTATCGTTTTTCACGTGTGACTGAGCGCCTGCTGGACCGAGCGCGGTGGTTCGCGGGAGCCTCCAGCTCTCCTGTTCCAGCCTTCCTGCGGGCGTTCCCATGCTGGATACACTCGTGCTGGGAGACTTTTGCGTGACTGCAGCAGGGCTGGCACTGAGACGAAAGCAAACAGAATGTAGGAAATAGCTGAGTGATCTCTCTCTCTCTGGTTCTGCTCATCTTTTTGATCCCTCCCCAGCCTACGTTCTGAGATGAATTTGTGCCTGTGTAAGGGCTGCCCAGCAGTCTCTGTTAAACAGGCTGAAAGCTGTAGTCTAGGGCTTTTTACACTACCAGCAGGATGGTGATTATAATATTTATTGCTGCATATTGCCAGTTCTGCAAAGAAGCAGAAGACCTTATTTTCAGGCCTTGCAGTCAGATATGTTTGAAGAGGAAGCAGTCTGTTTTTATATGTACATGTATTTGTGCTCCTCATAGAACATTATTTGGAGGCTTAAACTTTGACAGTGAGTTTGCTTTTCTTGGGGAGAAATGCCACTTCTTTTCACTTCCATTTAGTATCATTAACTGAGCGGACAGGTATGTCTGTATCTGAAAGATTCATCAGTTTTAGTGATGTAATTAGCCACTGTCATGCTAAATACATAATAAAACCCCTATATTAAAGCAAAAATTTCAATTGCAAATTCTTCTAAAGAAGACCCAAAAGCTAGATTTCTTGCTAGTAGAGTTACATGGGAAGGTACCCAGTTATACTCTAGCAGACTCATAACTTTGTTTCTCATTCTCTTCTATTACAGACAGACCATGACTAGGAAATCATCTTATACTGGCACTTAGATTGAGGGATCAGGCCATTTGTTCCTCAGTAATTAGGGTTATGGTTCACTTTCTGTGCATCTACAGTCAGGATGGTATGGAAATGGGTGATTAATTCTTTATCAGTGAAAGCAAGGAACAGTTTTCTGGGATGTAGTTACAGTTGTAGCTGGATGGACCACACGGGACATATTTGTGTACATTCATTCATTTGTGTAGGACTTATTGATGGTTGCCTGAGAGTTTTCTTTCTGCCTGATTCTGTATTGTGTCTGTATCTATCAGGTCTTCGATTAATGAGTATACTTTACTAATTATAATAGCTAAAATAGTCAAACCAAGGGAAAAGGCAAAGTGGAGGGACAGAAATGATGTGTTATTAAATGCTGTAAATAGATGCTGTTACTATTCTGGATTCACAAATGGCAGGCAAAATGCAAAGGAAGAAAGGCTTTAGACACCAGAAACTACAGTGAGTAGCATATCATAGGAAGCTCTTCATTTCTGCCATAAGGAACACTGGTTCTGTACAGAAATCATCTATGAGTGAGAATGCTGCTGGTGGTTGTGAGCAGCCAGGGAGCCGTTGAGGCCTTCTATTGTGGGTGTCCTGCAGTCACGAGATAGCTGCACTTGTTCAGGATATTGAAAAAAATCTTAGAGTAACATTTTAAATGGTTCTTCGTAGGATTTCGGGATCTTCAGGTCTTTTGAAATTTTTCACTCATTTCAGAACAACCAATTTTCAACTTGCTTTTTCTGATGGCAAGCCTACTGATTTGTCAAAAAACACCTGAAGAGGAACATCTGAAGAGGAGGCCTGGTTTTCTAGCAGCATTTGTTGCCTTGCCCTTCCAGTTGGAAAACACGTAGTTTTTGCTTGTGCTGTAAAGATGGGGCACTTCTGTAGCTACACAAGATCCCCAAAGTGATGAAGCAATGAACTATAGCTGCATCTCTGCTCTGCTCTCACTGCTGTGCTCCTAGAACCCCTGGATGTGTGGGAGCACATCTCTGCACTGGCTGGGTGGCTGATGAGCAGCCACAGGAGTTTCTGGTTCTCCTTTTGTAGATAGGTCCTTCCTATTGCTGCCCACTTCCTCACCATTTTTTACATGGTTTTGTGTGTCCCTGCATATTTGGGAGTTTTTTTATGAAATACAAGCTTTAAGTAGTGCCCTTTGCAACCTTAGAAAATGCCTTGGTTCCTATCAGCAGTTTCAGTTCCAGTTTGTACAGAAACCCACATGAGAGGAAAGTGTTCAATACCTGTCTCTACTTTTCCACTTCAGGCTACCAAAGAGAGCTGCTTTTCCAGAGGGATGATGGCTCTTTTAGTGCCTTTGGAAATGAAGATCCCTCTGGGAGCACATGGTGAGTAGTTCTGCCAGAAATAATTGTGGAATTTTAGTTTTTTAGATATTTTCCCTGCATCTGAAAAGTTTTTGTGAAGCTGGTAAAAGTTTCCAGCTGTATTAGCCTTTTGCCTGGTTTTCATTAAGTGTTTAGGCCAACTCCAAGTCTTTCTTGCTGGATAACATATTGTCAAAGGCATTATTAGGGCAAGGCTTTTTAATTTTGGGAAAAAAACAAAAGGAATGATGAATTATTTTGACCAGATAACTAGTTTTGTCTGAAGGTTTTTTTTCTGTTGCTTTCCTCAAAGGAATGAAGAATTACAATTAAATTACTTATTCTTGCGCTTGACTGAAACCATTTAGGGCTGTGTGATCATCAATCTTCAATCAGATTATCAGTTATTATTAGGGCAAGGCTTTTTAATTTTGGGAAAAAAACAAAAGGAATGATGAATTATTTTAACCAGATAAATAGTTTTGTCTGAAGGTTTTTTTTCTGTTGCTTTCCTCAAAGGAATGAACAATTACAATTAAATTACTTATTCTTGCGCTTGACTGAAACCATTTAGGGCTGTGCGATCATCACTGCTTCAATCAGATTATCAGTTATCTCCATACTGGAAGCTGAAGACTGACTGAGACATTTTGTAGGGGGTGAACAGAGTTACTGGTGGTAAAAATTTGTTCTACTTGCATCTGTCACACTTCCTTTTATTGGGACTGTAAACACAGCTGAAAAAGTCTTTTCAGTGCTGAGTTTCAGTCCAGGATGCATACTCCAGAGCACAGTCATGGAAGCCTGATAGATAACAGAGGGAGGTTCCAGTTGCATACTCCAGAGCACAGTCATGGAAGCCTGATAAAGAGGGAGGTTCCAGCGCTTTGTTCTGCTAGCCCTTGCTCAGTTCAGATGTACTGACGTATTTCAGCACATGCTTCTGTCCCTGTTGCTGTGCCACTGAACGAGACTGACTTTTGGACTCAGTGGGCATCTTTCATTGACATCAGCAGGATTTGCCTTTGACCCAATATTGATGGATTGGAAGATGAAGATTGTTTACCTGTACTGGCAGCTTTAGTACTTAAATACTGCAGTGACAAGTTACATGAATGCACATTTGGAAAGAAGGGAGTTGAGGGATAATGTGGGATGAATAATAAAACAACCAAGGTTATTTCAAGAGTATCATTACCAGGGATAGTGCTGATAGTTAACATCAAACCCATTACTGCATTACTTTGTAAATTATAACTTCTGTCCAGCGGCAGAAGGCAGGAGAGCAATGTTTAAAAAAAAAATGCTTGTGCTGGCAGACTCAGAGTCTATACTCTGTATTTATTTTTGAAACATAGCTGCAGAAGGGGTGATCTTGAGGAAAAAAAAAGGACATATCTTCATTTTTTTGTGGATTAAGTTTAGTCTACTTGCTTATCTGGGTGAGGCATGCATTTTGCTCTGCTTGGTAGGGGTGTGTGGAGCACCTTGTGCTTTATGATATTCTTATATCATCTGAAACAGAGGAAGCTGTAATGCAAAATGAATTTTGACTTACTTGATGAACCTTTCCCCCAAGGTTATCAGCTTTTGTATTGAGATGTTTCCTTCAAGCTCGTCCGTTCATAGATATTGACGAAGATGTACTCATGGATACAGCTAAATGGATTGTCCATCACCAGAAATTAAATGGAGAGTTCCAGGAGCCTGGGAAAGTGTTACACAGTGATCTTCAAGGAGGCACCAACAATCCAATTACTCTCACAGCTTACATCATGTCATCCCTCCTGGGGTTCCCAGATAAACGGGTATTGAAGTTCATAAATATGATTCATAGTTAGGAGAATGCTTCATAAATTTTCATAGTACCTGACAAATACTTGGTAGTTAATATAAATAGAGGAATATTTGAACACAGACAAAATCTAACCTGATTTTGTTAAATATCCCTTAGCTATTCAAAGCAATGCAAAGTTGTGTTAAGCTCTTCAGTTTTATATTTGCAAAATCTAAAGGTAGTTTCTGTTAGCAAGAATACTGTCATGACTTGAGTCCAAGAACTTGGAAAGAAATTTCTTGGGGGGAACTAGTCTTAAAGTTATTAAGCTATTCCAATTGATTTAATTGAAATTTAATTTCATAAAGACAGTGCCAGATCAAAAGGTTTGCCTTTGAGATTCATGTGTGACTCTGAAAGAGATTTTCATTGCTTCTTGGCTGTGGTTTTGGGCTAATAATTTCTGGTTCAGTGAAAATTTTTCTTTTACGTTAATCTATTCCAAGATATGTCATTCACTGTACATTCTTCAATATTATCTTAATTTCCAGCATGCTTATGCCATCAAGAGTGCTACAAACTTTCTAGAAGAGAAATTAGAAGAAGGCATTTCAGATAATTACACATTGGCACTTGTGACATATGCATTGTCCTGGGCAAAAAGTCCAAGAGCAAAGGAAGCACTGAATATGCTGAACCAGAGGGCAGAACACCAAGGTACTGCACAAATATTTTGCACAGTTGTACAGATAGATTTTTGTCAAATTTAAAAATATTTATCATATAATATCTACAGCTCTGTGTTCAGAATTCAAGTCTGTTCAGAGTACGATATAGAAAATTAGTTAAGAAGTCCCAAGACGTAAGAAGTGTCCATAAATGAGTGGCAATTCACAATAAGGCTTAGGCCTTCAGTCTCAGTTACTGTGTTCCTTATAGGAGTACTGTGATGCTGTTGAAGGACATGACTTGTCAGTTTTCCTGTTTTACTATGCACCTTGTATGATCAGCCTGGTTAAAGAGAGAGAATGGATGAAGTTCACTATTCCAGTGTAGTTTGGAGAGATTAGGAGAGTATTGGGGAGCAATGAGTATTAGAAAGAAGAGGTGAAATATTGGACTTTCTGTAAGGCAATGCAGAGGTCTGCTGCACTTTCTCTGGGGACCTATCATCTCAGTATATTTAAACTCTTTCAAGTTCAGCTGAATTATTTTTCCTAATTTGGGGGAAGAATAGACCATATGGAGTATATGAAATAAAAGTTTTTGGCTCAAAATAGTAACTGTCGTCTTCAAGAATCCAAAGGAATATGTGTTATAGCCTAGCAACAGAGCCTTTTGAGTATCCGTCTATGTTTACTGAGTTAGGCCTTTTGGACAGTCTCTTCTTGGAAGAGCAGAAGTCATTTTTTTGGGAAGGCTTTACTCAAGAATGAGTCTATTGAGCAGCTGTGCTGCCTGAGGTGCCTTCTCTGGTCCTGAGAGAAAGGAGCACAAGAACAACTAGGTGGCCTTTTCAGAAGGGGTTCTTTATGTGAGCACTTCTGGCTGACAAGGAAAGGATCAGTGTAAAGTTCACTGAAATCAGTTGAGTGACTGTTTAGACTCCAGCTTTTTTTTGTATCTAGATTCAAATATTGCCGAGGAAGTACCTTATGGAACACACACCTAAAGATTAACACAATGTCATAGATCCTTCCTTGCTAGAGCCCATGTATGAGCATTAATTAAGAGGTTTCCCCTAAGACTTTCCCAGAAATCCAAAGATTTTAGTATGTGGATCAGGTTATTGATGGTTCCTTTTACAGGAGAATTTCGTTTTTGGGTAACACCTGCTTCTGAAATGTCTGACTCATGGCAGCCACGGTCCATTGATATTGAACTTGCAGCATACGCTCTGCTCTCTCACTTTCATCAAGACAGATTAGCTGAAGGGATCCCTGTCATGAAATGGTTAAGTCATCAAAGAAATCACCTTGGGGGATTTTCATCTACTCAGGTAATATCTTGTCTTAAGGGGTTTTGCTATACATTCTAAACAAGCAGTGTATATTTCAAAATTAAAAAGGACCATTCTTACTTAATAATTACTGAATTTTGTTTTGCTGTAACAGCTTTGGTTATGTACAAGCTTGAATTATTGCCATCTTACTCCTGAACTGCCAGTTTTAGTATTTTTGGCAAGTCTAATAAAAAAGAGAATTAGCGGGAGACCTTCTTTATATAATGTACTAATAACAAATTAAGAAGAAATAGTAGTGCCTGTGGAAAAGTAATTAAACATATTTTCAAAATAAGTATGATGAATATATATGCTTACTTCCTCTCCAAGGAGAGAAGCCTCTTTTTATTCTTGCCATGCGTGGGTCATCAAACTCCTGAAAAGCAATTAACTTAGCCATTAACTGAAGGGAGTAAGTTTCAGAAAAACAGTCTAACCTAATCCCTCTTTTGGCAGTTGGTCTTAACTTACTAATGTATTTTGTCCTTATTATTGCATAGATTTTTGATGGGCCATGAAATTTGGAATATCTTTACTATCTCCAGGATGTTTCCATGTTATTGAAGCCATGTCTTGTAAGCTGTGCTGGCAACCAAAAAATTAGATAGTACTTTGGATTGCATTGGTTTAAACTAGCTTTTAAATTAACTACAAATGCTGGTCATAGTAAAATGTCACATTTCCTCATGCTGCTTGGTACCAAGATGTACGGCCTATCCTTCATTCTTTTCAGATGTTGGTTGGTATTAATCTGAGAGAAATGTGTTCTGAGTACAATGCATTTTAAGAACTGGCCAGGTTCCCCTGAGGTATTTAGTGCTTTCCTAATGTGTTAATTCTTGCTTATTATTTGAAGAGGTTAATTGAAGCATTAAGTGAGTTTAAAAAGCTTTTCTCTATTCTCCAGAAACCTATTTTACTTGGAAGTTTGAAAATCTATCAATTTTATGCTTGAGGGTAAAATTAAGAAATTAATTTAATCATTTTGTTCTTCCATGGTCTAAACTGTTTAGATTTGAAAATTGCTCCAATGTCTTGCTAGATGACTTTTTAAATTTGTATAAATTACTCCATAGTTTTTTACTTAACTTTTAAGTTTCCTTTAAAAAATAATGTTTGGAGTGTTTCCTTCCATGAGTTACATAAGAAACTTAATATATTGTTGCACAATAAGGAGGAAAGCATTAAGTTGCATGTGTGATGCCTTATAAATTGGGTGTAGTAATTCACCATGATCTGTACACATGATACAGTTTACTGTGAATTTGCAGTTGCTAATCAGCTGATCTTTCTGCATTTTAAGAAATCAGTGAAGCAGGTCATCTCAGACAAGGATGTGGCATGGGAAGGAGAATGTGTGGTTTGTGTTTTTTTTTTTTTTTAATGAGTTAGAGTGAATAGTAAGCCCATACTAGCCCTTTAGGGTATGGCACAGTCACTATGTTGTTGTGCATGAATTCCTGTTATGTCAGAATTTTGTTATTGGAAGAGGCCTAATAATAGGTAAAGTATCTGTATGCCAAGGCTGAAAGGCCAATTTCTTCACTCTGATTAACAATGCAAAATGAACCAAATGAACAGTAAAAGTCCCTGAGATTAGAGACATATATTTGATTACTGTATTTCTTCCCAGAAAATAGTGGATGTTAAAATTCTCAGTTCCTAAACTGGGCTGGACCAAACATTCAAACACTGCCTCTTGTGTTCAAAACCTGGAGAGCTAAGCCTACAGTCACACATAAAGATGAAAAAATATAGATATGACTGGGTGTTTGTAAATATATTCTGCAGTGGTTAAACAATTGCACAAAACCTTTGGACCAAAACAGAGGGGGAAACCCTTTGAAGTTGTTGTTGAGTGTCTGATAAAAATTCATTTCAACCATTTGTTAAAATTAGTGTTGATGATTTTTCAGACCTGTAGCTTTTGCATCAATGATCAAGGCTCTGAAAAACGCCTGTGCAGTACTGAGTACTTAATGCACAGTCACTAAATAAATCTAGAAAGTAGCAATGTTGTTACTTTCCTCTGTGTCTTTCTCCGTGGTTGGTGTGTAATTCTGATTGTTGTGTCTCTCAGATTGTCAGGTGTTGCACACACCTTGCACAAGAGGAAAACTTCCTTGGCTGGCTCCCACCTCATTTTCCATTCCCACAGTAGCTAACTTCTTGTCTTGTGTTGCTCTCTCTTCTGGGCTGGGATCTTCATGCTAGGGGAATCCAGAGATATGGAGGTGGCTGCAGGAAGATTCCAGCATAATCAAGAAATGGGTGAATGCAGGGACTACGAGCTCCCCAAGGCATGGTCTATGTGCTGTGCTGGCTGCTTCTTTCAATACAGAAGGGTTTGTTTCTCTCAACAGGACACAGTGGTGGCTCTACAAGCCTTGAGTCTGTTTGCAGCTCTCACAGCAGCAAGCAAAACAGAAATGGATATAACAGTGACAGCCCCTTCTTTGGAAATGCCAGAAACATTCTCAATTGATACTCGAAATCGTTTCCTGCTTCAGACTAAGGAGGTACTGTAAAAAGCGAGGAATACTTTTGTAAAGTCTGCTGATTTAAAGTACGTTGAAAATACTTTTTTTTGCTCATCTTTTTTTCAGATTCCCCCTGCACAACAAATGACAATTACAGTGTCAGCGGAGGGAATGGGATTTGCCGTCTTTCAGGTAGGCAATGCAGGCAATCAGGTAGGTATTCTTGCTGAAGATATGCTTTCTGTAAGGAAGGTGTGTTTTGGAAGTTTTATAAAACATGTTGATAGGAACAGTCTTCCAGAATGTCTTAAATCAGTAGCAAAGCAGTTCACTAATGAGGATGTGAACAAAATATGTACGTATTCCTGTAGTTTCTGACCAATGGTGTGGCCTTTTAAGACAGTTTTGGGGCACTTCCATGAGCCAGAGCTGTATCTAAGCAGCCCTGTCCTTCTGCAGAAGTGCAATGTCCATTTGCAAGAAAAAGGACTGTAGTGGTATACTAGCAGACAGAATTCAGAGTAAAACAGGTGTGTGGACTAGGCAGAAATGCCTCATTGAGAACCTGTGGTAAACCATTATAAGGTACGGATCAATACAGAGTAAGATTGCATTGCTAGTTATAAGAATTATTTTCCTCTCATTGAAGTAGAAAGTGACAAAAACTAAAAAGAGGAGGTTATTACAGCTGGGTTCTCCAGCAATTTTTACAGTGTTCAGCAGTAGCATGAAAAACAGAGTCAAAGGATCCTGCAGACTACAAACAGTAATAGATACTTAGCATCAACCAAAATGTGGGCATGGCAGAAAGTGGAAGGAGAAATACCATATCAGAAAACAGTGTTGCATCTAACTTCCCTGTGCCCTTTCCATGGCAATTGGTTGTGACCAGAGAGGTGAAAGAGCAGACCTTGGAAAAGCTAGCAGACTCAGCTAATCTCTGACCATGAGAGACTCATTTTATTGAGAGTATAAACTTATACTTGATGACTGTGTCATAAAACAAGAGTTCCTACTGGACTACTAGTCACAGTGGAAAACTGAGACAACTGATCCAAAGTCACCTTTATGTATCTTCAAGTTTTATGCCAGGTTAGATTCTATCTCAAGTTCCATCCAATTTATCTTTGACTTTATACATTTGGGAAGCCAAGTTCCATCCAATTTATCTTTGACTTTAGCGTTCTTATACATTTGGGAAGCAAAAAAAAGCCTGGTGATGGTTGGTAAATGTGTTTTGGGATAAAATACCTTTTCAAAGAAGTCTTCACAGCTGCCTATCAGCAGTGAACAGCAGCTGGAGATACACCTCATTCATTCATCACCAGTCTGCAAAACCCTCAAGTGCTATAAATCACAACCCATGTTTATTAATTCCCAGAATATAAACAAAGTTACAGCAAAGTTCAAAAGTTTTAGAGGATAATTTAGATTCAGACTTGCAGACCAAGATAGGAATGAGCATCTCAGCAGGACTGCGTGCACACATCTGTGGTTTCAGTGTGCCTGTGTGCGTGATTGTGTGGAATGTAACAAAGTGGAGCTCCAGAACAGTTAAGACTACTTAACCCTAATAATTGTTGAGAAATACTCCCTGATATTAAGTCAGTTAATTTGTCAGGCGAGCGGATGAAAAACTTTTCAGCAAATTGTTTCCTGCTGGAAAACACTGATTTGTTGAAATTAATACCTTTTGTGAAAACACATTAGTTCCAATTACATTATTTTCAGCAGGAAAACTTCATATTCTTCACCAGACTTGCTAGTTTGACCAGAAGTCTTCCACCAAGAATAGTCAGTTGACTTTTGGGAGCATTCCCTGGGGTGTATAACACCAGTTATAAGTTTCTGTTTGTTGCATGAATATGGAAATGTGCTCACAAAGAACTGCTGTTCAGGAACCAAGGCTAAATTATCTTGTTCATTTAGGTCACTGTGCTGTTGCCTCTTTTCCCGAAGCTTTGAATCAGAGATGCTGTGACTTGATTCAGACTATTACACTTAACACCCTGGAGTAGTTCCTCCAGAATGTCTTTGCTGAGATCAGTTCCTTCCTTCTGCTTCCTTTAGCAGGTCTGATATTCTAAAAGAAAGAGCCCCGAGGAAAAAAGAATGAGATTTCTTTTTCCCAGACATAGGCTAGGTAGTAGTTCCTCCAGAATGTCTTTGCTGAGATCAGTTCCTTCCTTCTGCTTCCTTTAGCAGATGTGATATTCTAAAAGAAAGAGCACTGAGGACACTGAATGAGATTTCTCTTTTTCCCAGACATAGGCTAGGTCTGGATCAGATTTAATAAATCATATATCATATGATATTGCAATCACATTTCTTCAGCTGGGTTTCATTGTCTTGGGCCCATCAGAGTACAGTGGTAAGAATCACTGTTCTGGGATTTGGCTTTCTCACCAAATGTAGTATGTCAAAACAGTATTTCATTTAAATATCACACAATACAAGATTAAATCCATTAATGGAAACATCATGCTTTCCCAACAGAATGGATTCTTAGGAAATTTTATTTTTTGGTGAAATATCACTGTCTGTGCGTGCAAGTTGGCAGTGCATTCACTCCTGACCCTTTGGGATCTCATAAAATGTATTTATTTTGGATATTATGATAGTAAAGGCAGACATTTACTTATAGTTTTTTGTCCTGGTGTCAATAAAGTTTTCTACTCTCACTCCTGACCCTTTGGGATCTCATAAAATGTATTTATTTTGGATATTATGATTGTAAAGGCAGACATTTACTTATAGCTTTTTGGTCCTGGTGTCAATAAAGTTTTCTACTTGTCTCTCCATTGTAGGTATATCCCATTGTGGGTATATCCCATGCAAGACCTAAGACACTTACTCTGCAAGAGGGAAGAGAGGATGGGTTAGGGTATTATGAAAGATGCTCTAGGGAGAGGAGTCAAAGAACCAATCTGCCTTAGGAGGCCTGCTGAAAGCCTTGAAATAAAGATGTTTCTTCTGTGAGCTGACTAAAATACTTGGCATGGCCCATGACTTCTTGGAAGGAAGGAGAATGCCGCTAAAATCTAGAACTAGCAACAAGGGGAGGGTGGACAGGCTCAAACAAGGGTGGGTATGGGCAAAGTGGATAGGTGAACAAGATCTCCTCAATCTCCTGATGAAGTGTAGAGAGGGAATGAGGAAAAACTCTCAGAATTCCCTGTTACTCATTACTGGAAACAGTGACTTTTTTCCCACTGTATTTTTATTGGACTTAGGCAGAGGACTGAATGTTATTTAGTGTGATGGTACTGAAATAGGTACATGATGAAACGCACACATATTTCTCCATTACTGTTTTAATGGATATTGAGTACTCAAAAAGGGACAGAAAAGATTGGAGATGTTTTCATTGAATTCACATGCTCAGTCAAGCTCATTTATGCTGCTAGTTTAAGAAGAAAAAGGATAGGCATTGATTAGGGGATTATAAATATGCTACATTTTTAGAAGTGTAGTGCAGTTGATAGTGTCCTCTATTTGAAGCTTTACTCTCATGCAGAAAACTAGCTTTTAGTTTTTTCTCCTTGGGCCTCTCACCAGAAGTGGGTCCACTATACACAAGACTGGACCAGTTCTGCCTTTAGCTTTGGCAGTTGCTTTTTAAAAGTTAAGAAATATAGTTGTTCATTAGTTGTTCATTTTGTTAATTTAATGTGAGTTTCTGTATAATAGCCTTGTGTCTCCAAAGTGAGTGTATATACAGAAGAAGGCTTTAATTAAACTCTGTGTTGTGAAAACGTTGTCCTTCATTGTCATGAGAAAGAGGGAAAAGAGAGTCAGACCAGTTCATTTTGTTAATTTAATGTGAGTTTCTGTATAATAGCCTTCTGTCTCCAAAGTGAGTGTATATAGAGAAGAAGGCTTTAATTAAACTGTGTTGTGAAAATGTTGTCCTTCATTGTCGTGAGAAAGAGGGAAAAGAAAGTCAGACCAGAACAGCAATAGCTTATTCCATGAAAATACTAGCTGATTGACCTGTTCAGTATGTGGTTTCAGAACATCCTGCCTTGGCAGTAAGTTCCCATTCATTAGCTTTTTCTGGCAGAAGTTAAAACAGTTTTGTTTCTATGGTGACAGATTGTTAAGGCACTGCTTTTTGTGTGCCTTCAGCTGGCAGGCTTTCTAGATTGGTTTCATCCTTGGTACTGCCTTCTCCTGTGGAGCAGTTCGACATGATAAATCTTCACAGTTGCACCATGGCTGTCCTGAGTGCCTCTGCACTCATATAGCATGCTAAATTCAGGAATGTTGGGCAGGACAATGGGAATTATGTGTAGAGATTGAAAGGAGGAGCATAATTTTTGTATTAAAAAGTGAGAGACATGGCAGTAAAAGCAAATTTCAGAAATTAAAGACGATTCCCTCAGTCATCCAGATAAAACACATAGCATGGTGAGGGAGTTCTTCTTTGCTTTAAGTAGAAAAATAAGCAGAAAGTGGCTAAAATAACTCCCCTTGCAAGACCTCAGTATGCATTTTTCTTGGCTAAAGAAAATGGAATGAGAATTGCTTCCGGAAAATCACAGTCCTTCTACAATGGTTTCAGGTAGCAAATGGAAAATTGTCAGTCCAGATTTAAAGGTATGACAGGGGCTTGTCCAAGTTATAGGTTAGCAAGTCAATTATAGGCTAGCAGGTCTGTGCAAATGTGTGTTTCTTCATGTGAAGGCTCCTCTGGTGTTATGGTGCTAGCAACTTGGTGTTTAAATCACACTGTTTGCTGTACGTGTCATCTGATGTCTGTACTTTCAATCCACAGCTGAATGTTATGTACAACACAAAGCACAACAATCAGAGGCTCAGAACTGTCCAAAATCAAGAAGCCTTTGACTTGAATGTTGATGTAAAAGATGATAAAGATGATACAAACCACTTGACTTTGAATGTGTGCACAAGGTAGGTAAATCACTTGGAGAGTCTCATACATCTCTTTGTATATACCAACTTTAGATTGCTTTAAATAAGCTAAATTATCCATTTGTTTGTAAGAATTTACTAATGTCTGGGATATAAATGTATACCTGAAGACAATAAAAATTACTTTGCACAGATGGTAGTAGTGAAACTAAGAATCAGTTTATAAATAAATTTTTACTGGCCAGGTGATTTTTTTTTACTGTTACACATAAAGATTGAGGTACCCTAAATGTTAGAGGAATGTGAAAGTATTTGTATGAAATACAAGAAAAAAACCTCAAGTGCTTTTGAGCTACAGGGATGAGTGTGGACAGACTGGAAAATTGAATCAGTATCTCTGCATTCTAACTTGAGTAGCAAACTCTGACAAGGGCCTATTGCTCTTACCTTTTATGAAAAGAATCCTTTGCTTTTGATACAGAAGTAGATTTTTTTGTAAAGAGAGAAGGAAGTTCTGAAGTGCTACAAACACCATGAAGTAATCTTTTTTTTTTTCATCTCTGTTATTAACTTCACTCAGAACAATTTTGGCAGAAGACAAAATCCATATTTACATAATGATAAATTCCCTTTACCTTATTGTGCAACTATATTTGTGGTCTTTCATTCACCAGTAGTTAAGAACTTGGTAATAGAATATAATACATTATTCTAGATTTGAAAGAGGTGGAAAGTTTTCCACCCAGGCTAATTCTGTTCTTTTTACTGAATAAGGGGGAGGGCATAGGAGGATATGGGAGAACGCGTGCATCTGGGGTGATGTTTCTTGTTCAGTAATCGGCTGCTAAGAACTGAGCTGAGACTTCTCAAGTTTCATCTCGGGGACCACAGGACAGCCACCAGGTGTTACCTGGATAGAATTTACATTACATTACACATAGGTGACTTTGAACTGCATATTCCTTGGTCAGCCAGTCAATCAAGTTATTTGTCTGGAATTTACATTACATTACACATAGGTGACTTTGAACTGCATATTCCTTGTTTGCCAGTCAATCAAGTTATTTGTCTCCTTTGTGCTTCCATTTTGCTTGCTGTGGAAGTGTTTATACACATATTTAAAATATATATTTGAAGGTGTTTGTTTTCTGGCAGTTTCTTCAGTATGCATTTCCTAGTGTAGTTAAAGACCACTGCATATTCCATATGAAACCCTATAGGACATTTTTATCTTACTATAAATATATATATATGTATTTATGGTTTTTGACTTTTATAATCCACAGTAATGTTGAGATGACTGCATTTGTTGTATTTAAGGATTTAATCTGTTTGTGAATATTTCCTCTAGAAGTACTGTTTTCTTCTTGTGGCATTATACATATTAGATATGTAACATCTTGTTACATTCCTTGTAAATGCAAGATTTGCAAAGTACCACCTGATCCACCATGATTCCTCTTACATGCCTTTCATCCACAACCTTTTTTTGCTATTTATTTAAACTTTGCACACGTATGCCTTGACTATTCTTACGCTCTGCCTTCCACAAGGGAGCTGTGACTGGAGATGAGCCTGTAGGTGACACCATCATACAAATAATCAGCTATAGAGAATATGATTTCAGTAGAGAGCATTGATTTAATTTGGGAAATAGCCAGCAGGCATAAAGCCAGAGCTCTGTTTTTATATGTTTCTAATATCCAGTTCAGTGACACAGATGGTGGGCAGAGACACTAGAATACATGAGAGCTCTTGAAACAGAAGGGGCTTGTTCTCTTTTAAACTCTGCTATGAACTGTCAACAGCATTCTAAAGTCTAGCACAAACTTCTGACATGTAAAGGGTGTACATGATGGGTTTGGGGTAAGTCTGTTTTGGGCAATCTGGCTCTCTAGCTAAGACCTTTTGCTTAAAATACAGAGAAGAGCTCCATCTCTGTGGGCATTCTCTAGGGTGGTGATGCTAAGTGCTCAAAGAATAGAGGGAAACCTAGTGACATTGAAAAGCAGCCTCAAGAGACTACTTGGAGCATTTAGTTAGTTCCAAAATCAGTTCCATCAGCTCTTATTGTGGAAAGGGACTGGTACTTTGAGGAAGTCTGTTTAAATTGCTTAGGCTATGGCTTCATCTCTGATTGCTGAGCTTGGTGGACTAGTAATTTTCCTCTTCTTTTCCCTATAAATTGTATATAATATATGCCATATCTATATTCCTAAATTAGTTTATAGTTGGCCTACTTATGATATTTATAACATGACCTGGCTTTCTAGTAGAGAAACCAATACAAAAAGGCTGTTGAAATCTCACGAGTGGGTATGTGTAGTCTAGCTGTGGGCATGCATCTAGCTGTGGATATACATAGGTACCGAAGGCTTCAACTTCACAATTTTTTTTGTCTTTAATCTGGAGAATATCCACCTTCTCTCAGCCAGCTTGATAGGGGTTGGCTATGGTCTTCTTAACTGGTATTATTTATGACACTAGAGCAGATGATGTCTCATTCAAATTGAAGTGGTTCTTGGTTAGAGGAGCTAACACACTCTCTGGGAGGCAAATACCCAGGATTGCTACCTTTTTCCTAAGTCTTACTGCCTACATACCTTTTCCAGACATGGGAAACTGATCACTGATGGTTCATTTTACTCTCTCATTTCTGCTTTCTCTCTACACTAGCTTGGTTTTGTTTTCTCTTTGCATCATCTTTGAGAGGGTCTCACCCTGATCTCATATTGCTGATGAGCTGAAACATAAAGTTCAACTGAAAATATTATCTGTTTTCCTCAGGTACAAGTTTCAAGTCTGTCTTTCTCTTACTGGTCATTCTTGCATGATGGTTTTGTCCCCTTTTTTAAGAGACCATGGAGTTGAAGTGATGGTACCACAACCCCCCTCCAAGTCTGCCTCTCTTCTGTTTTTGAGAGCCATATCCTCATAAATTCTAGGGATATATCTAATTCACTCCTTGACAGTATCAAGATAGTTTGGTTCCATGTTGGTGTTTTAGTAGCACCCCAGGCTGGCTAGACAGCTATTTTACTCTCCTCTTATTGGTAATTATGCAGAAATAATTGTATCCAGTTCCAATTCAATTATTTGTTTTCAATAGCAGCTACTTTGGCACAGTACATCGTTGAACAGATGGTTTCATTTTTTTCTAATATTGTGAGCCAACTGAAGTCAGCAGTTGTGCTGTATTTCTTTCAAAGTTGTATCTGCCTTGAATCAGCCAGGCTTAACAGCATTGCTTTGAAAGCAACTCTTCTCCTTTATTTTTTTTAACTACTCAGCTCTACAAAGAAAGAGTTTAATTATTTTCAATACTACCAGCCTTTTGAAATGAGGATTGGAGACACTTCTATTTTAGTGGAACAATAATCATTTATCTTCCATGCTAAGGCAGGGGAAACTCTTCTGCTACCTGCTTTATTTAAAGCAGTAGAATCTTTTGCAGGTCATTTAGGTGACACTTGTGGCACAGAGCACCATAAATATAATTTGATACATCTGTTATGCGCCATAGTGTGCAAAGTTTGCTTAATAGAGCAAACTTTTACTCCAGCATCTGGTTTTCACATTGGAAGAAGATATAATAGTAAGCATTATTTAGGAAAAAAGAGGGGACTCGGCTTATTAAATATTCTTCCAAATGTGGATTAATAACATGGCTATGCATTTTAAAACGGAAACTTCGTGAAATAATTTGGTGATGAGTTTGTTAATGGTACCATCAGTCTCTGTGCAGGAAATATGAAAAGATCTGGGAGACTTCTTTGGTGCATACACCTGGATCTTAGCCTCCAAAATGAATGAAAGTAAAACAATGCATTCATGAGAGGAGATACATATATTTCAGTACAAGAATTCCTACAGCAGTTTCTTAATAACTTTTTTTGAAATGTGTTTAATTGCAACAGTTTCTGCATATTTGTAACATAAATCTGTACTAATAGGTGCCGATTGAAAGTTCCTCATGGTGTCAGTGTAGTCTCTCACATGATTTATGTATTGCAGTTTTCTCAGTGCTAAACCAGCTTTTGCATATGTGGCTAAAATTAGCTGGAAAAATAATTGGGAAATTAATTATTAGCTCTTTATCGTTAGACATTTTCTTGTGAGTATTTTGTTCCATTTGTTTCCCAAGTATTAAGCATTATTACTTCATTAGTTGGAACTTAACGATCAAATGTTTTCTTTGGAGAGTGGGCTACTGTATTTCTACTGAAAGTTTCTTTGTCTCTGTGTTTTGAAAAGGTACTTTGGTTCTGGCACGGCTCCCAGGAGTGGTATGGTCCTCATGGAGGTTGGCTTACTCAGTGGTTTCTCTGTGTCACCAGATTTTGTTCCATTAGAAAATACTGTCAAGAAGACGGAAAAAGACAATGGAAAAGTCAACCTATACTTTGACTCTGTAAGTTGGAAATAACAAAGAAATGTGTTTGTGGTGATTTTAATCTTGACTTTGACATTGTTAGGCTTTAATTTGGAAAGACGTTATGACTGTGTTCTTTGGGGAAATCAATATCTGCTATTTACATGGAATTAATAGTTCTATTTTTAGTGAGACTGATTGGATAGGTGCAGCTCAGTTGTATTTGTAAGGGGTTTCTGAATTAGGCCACTTAAAAATCACACATAAGGCGGCAGACATATCATGAACTCTGTAATTTGACCAAAATTACTGCAAAGATGAAATAATCATCTTTATATGCATCCTGACTCTGAAGCCTTTAGTAATGGACTACCACTGAGCTAAAAGTCCTTAGCTCCTCCATGAAGCCACCATCCCCAGGGTTCTCAGGATGTTTCTCTTCTGTTTTTCTAGCTAAATGAAACACAGGTTTGTGTGGATATTCCAGCTGTGAGAGACTTCAAGGTGGCAAATATCCAAGATGCTTCAGTGACTGTACTGGATTACTATGAACCCAGTAAGTGTCAGTCATTTCAAATGGTACTTAATTATTCAGAAGTCTAAAAGAAAGTTTCTTCCTGTAGGAAGAGGAGAAATTCTAGTGAAGAAAAAGCTGCATTGAACTGTAGTCTTTTTTGGACATTTACATGCCCAATTTACTAACAAGTAGTATTTTCACTTATCTGTTGTCCTAATGGGTTGATTCCTCAGCTGTTGCAAATTTTCTGGCCCAGCATGTTCCCAAAACTATCGAAATGAAGCAGGAGCTTTACTGTGATTCACTTACCAAGTTAATAATTACCTCTTGAGTAGCTATGCCATCTGTTTCTTTCTTAAACTAAGAGTCCTTCATGGGAGAAAATGCCAATGTTTTGACTTCTGTTGTTACCTAAAAAAGGTGTACATTGAAAAAGGAGTTTCAAAGGTGTTTTATTTAGCGGGAGGGGGTTTTAGGTTGGTTTGCTTGTGGTTTTTGGGGGCTTTTTGTTTGTTGTTTTTGTGTATGAGTGTATTATATATATTATGTAGTATATGTTGTGTTGAGTGTGTTTTAGAGATGGGCAACAAAGTTCTTTGGTAAAATTAAAAGCAAGAAACAATTACAGGCTGCTGGAGAAGATACTAGGTTTTCATTATATGAACCACTTGGTACATTACTAAGGATTTGGTCTTGGTTTGAGATAAGGAATAAAAAAGTTGTATAGGCAATTTTTCTGTGCTTTTTTTAGCTCAATACAAAAGACAACCTAATATGATGTGTGCTACTTCAGCTAGACAAAGATCACATTTATTCTATGTAGGCTGAAATTATTGTTCATTCATGGAATTTTAAAGTAACATAGGAAATTAACGGTTATAAGTACACTGTCCATTAATTAGAGCTTGTTTAAGGGCTAGAGGCTTAAAAAATTACAGCAAGTTTTTATTTGACAGAAACACATAAGCCTTAGAATATATGGTTGAAATAAATTTCCAGTTCCTGGGAGAAGAGCTCAGGATCTAATCTTTCATAAGAATGCTGTTAGATAGGCTAATAAATACATTTGTTGTAAAGTCACAGGTAAATGCACATATAAATATTTTATTATATTTAAATAAATTTAGTTCATAAATTCTCAGTTAGCAAACTAATATTAAGGACCAAAATTTATATGATGCAATCAGTGCTGTAATTTCTTTAATTTGAAGATAATGGTTTGTGGAAATACTATTTGAAAGGACACCATTCCTATCAATATATAACACAGATATATTATTGATCAACAGATATATAGATATATGTCGTGATTGAGTTCTTCTGGGAGAATTCCTTCCTGTCTAATACAGGAATGTGATTTTATTTTAATTTATTATTTTCCATCACTGTTGTAGTTGGTGACCCAAGCTGCAGGGTTATATTTTATGTGATGATGACAAATTCATGTCAGATTCAGAGCTAGGAAATGCTCTGGCATTTATTGATAAATGTGGTTTTGTTGTGGCAGATAGTACAATTGACATATGTGTAAGAGCTGGCTTGGATGCCAGTAGAGCAGTATTCTCTTACCTGACATTTTATAACTAACTGGATGTCACTGTTTGGTAAACATTTTGGCCTATAAAATTACATTTTTTAAATACCCTGAGGCTTGTAATGAAAATGAAAATAATTTTTGTTAAAAAATGCCACTACTAAAAAAAAGAAGTTACAAGGTCTCTAGTTGGAAGGAAAAAAAAGAGAAAAAACCCTCTATGAGGAAGAAACTTTGCAAAAGCTTGTTCTGTGAGCAATTTCTGTGCATTGATATTTCTGAAATGATTTTTCAGACTTCTAGTCTGGCTCTGTAGCAGCCCTTCAGGGAATGGGAGAGTAAAATACAAGAGCAGGACCTAGGTGAGGTAAGCAGCCCCAGATTTGGGAAGCTGGTGCTTCCATACATGATAGTGAGAGAAAAAGTCAGTCAGGAGAGACCTGACTCTTAAATGTTATAGCCAGCCACTTGCCAGGTAAAGCATTTGAGTTCCTTTGTCATGTAGGTAGGGGCAAAATTCCATTCAAAATGTTTGTACAAGGTTTGTGAACACATTGTGTCTAACAGTTGAGATTGAGTCTATGAAATTGTGCCTTTCACCAGGTGTTGGCCTGAATATTTTGAGATGTTCTGGGTGAAGAAAAATGAGTAATGCCTGGGCTTAAATATCTGGGAAGTGTTCTGCAGTGTATGATGAGCTCTGTGTCAGAGTTTAGTGCATCCTTTAAAAATTATTTCTTTTTGAAGCTGGGTTTTTGGTAATTTTCAGAAGTTTATTAACTGATGTTAACTAACCTTTCTGAACAGGAAGAAGAGCAGTGAGAAGCTATAATTCAGAAGTAATGCAAAGTGTAACCTCTTGTGACTTCTGTGAAAGTGATTGCAACCTTTGCCACCGAGATGGTTCTGCAGCCTTGCTTCAGCACTCTTCATTGGCCTCTTTGTTCTGTGTACTCTTTGTCCTTCATGCAAACTTGCTGTGCAGTTGGGTGCTGTAAAAGGAAACAGATTATGTTTCACATCTAAGGTTTCCATAAATTATCCAAAGAAAATTTTATGTTCAGATACCAGCCCGTCTTTAGTGATTACCATGACCAAACTCCTGCTGTGTTCAGGGAGAACTGGGCTGGCCCATATGGTAAATGTCTGGCTGTGCCAGAAAACTTCTATGAGTGTCTGCTGGAAAAGCTTTCCAAATGTTAGTTTCATACTGAATTTATTTTCTGAAGAAGCACAGAGTTACTGGGAAAGCAGTGTGATAAAAAGTAAGCTTAGCTCCACATTCCCACTTTGTTTTTACCCCAGCTTCCAACTGTGCTTGTTTTTTAGGGATGTTAGTTTACCATGCTTTTCCAAAACACTATCTGCTTCTCCATTAGGGTGTTGATAAGCAATGATAGGAACTTGGTATCAGAGCTCACTTTGTTCTGTTCTGAAGATGTGATGCTCCACATTAATACTGAATTTCTTTGTGTGCTCTCATGGGGAATAATATGAAAAAAAAAGGAGCTGGCTTCAAAGCAGATCCAAGAGCCAAAAAGTACTGCATTTACAAACTGCTGAATGCTCCAGAAAGTTGTCAGTCTTCTTTTTTTTTTTTTTTTTTTTTTGAATCATTACAGAGCAGGTAGGTGGATTTTTTTGGGGTCAATTTATAAGCTAATAATGCTTGAAAATAATGCCTCAGGATGTTCTCATGCATTTTGCTCTGAAAGGCATGTTACTGTAAATGTGTCAAAGATAAAGTCTGTTTATCAGACTTCATTTTTCCAGGGTTATTCAGAAACAAATGCAATTCTCTTTCCATGTGAGAATGCTGGTGTCAGCTGGCATATATTTATGGCCAGATGAAGGAAGTTTGCTTTGAGCCTGTTCTTGTTTTTTTTGATGTCTCCTAGAAATGAGACTGTGGGGCATCATTTGTGTGCTGTGCTTTCAGCATCACTTTGTCAACAGTTCAGGTGGCATACCCTAAACAGTTGTTTACTGCTCTCAGTGCCATGTGAGTTGGTGGCCCTGGATGCCATCTGTACCTCTCTGCTGGTGGTGGGAGAGGCTTTTAGGAGGCATGGGCTGCATATGTACTCAGTCCAGCCAAACAGTTCACACGCTTACTTTACTTTGACCACGTCCATGTATGCTCAAGTGCTCTGCCGAAGTGGAATGGAGGAGAGGGATGGTTAAAAGTAGCAGCCACTTTGACATCCAAATCTGGTCTTTGCACATGGGGAGAATTACAGATCTCTGTGAGTGTGGAAATGTGTGAGCTTGGGAGCTTGCTCCTGAGTGAGTGTATGAATGCATTCTGTGTCTGGCAGCCAATCTGTCCTTGTACACTACCTGTAATATCTAAGGCTTATTTCTTTTTGATAAGACAGCCAAACTGTTACAATCATAGTTACTGAAATGAAGTTAATAGCTGTCATGCTGACTAAGAGGGGTGGAAGTTTTAATTTCTATTGATTCCCTTTCTTTCATACCTTTTTTAGACGGAGTGTATTTTTGTACACATGTAATAATATGGCAGTCACTTTCCTCAAGCAATTTCTAATTTTTATTCCATTTTTTCTACTGCTTAAAATGTATATTTTTGTATTTATGCTGATCTATAATGTTGTTCACAAAGGAAATTTTGCATATTAGCATGGGAAGAGGCCTGAACTTCCTGGACTGGGGGTGCCTTCTATTACCTGTGTATAGGTTTTAACTGCAGAACTAGTTTAGATGAGGTTATTTGTTTTACTTCACCTGTTTTTGGAATTTACAATGTTTTTCACAAATTTGGGGTTCTGTCCTGTTTCTTAGGCAGAGCTTAGTCCTGGTTCTACATGATCATTCATGCTTTTCACTTGTCCTTGGTGTGTTTTTGATTTAGCCTTTTGAGTAGCTAATTAGTGCCTGAGCAGAATGTGCTGCTCTGACCCACATGAAGTAATGTATTTATTGATGCCAAGCACGCTGCTTAGTCAGTTGGATAGATGCAGGATCTCACCCTCTGTAAGTCATTCACCGGGTTACATGGCTCCAAAGCTAAGAGAAATGAAGGTACAGAATTAAACACATCTCTGCATCTCAAATCCCTTATTCATTTATGGGAGCCTAAATCCAAGTGTGCCAAGTGTAAGATCTGGAAAAACTTCTCATCTGAACTGAGATGTGTTTTGTTGTGTGTTTGATTTTCTTGTGACCTATGAAAGTTGGTCTTCTCTTGTCCTTGAGAACAGCAGACTTGACAAGTCATTTATCTCCCTTTAATATAATTTCAAAACCCCAAAGCTCTCATACTTCCAGGTTTTACTATATGCAGGGCTTCTGATAGGGACATTGGTACCTGATTAATGATAGGATAAAGGGGCTTATTTTCTAGACAAGATGTGCTGGAGATAAATTGCTCTTTTGCAGTAGATAGTAGGAATAAATTAGTTCTGTTTTGCATGCAGTCCAAACTTCCTGAAAATCCTCCAAGAAAAACAGATTTAAACTGCTTAGTTGAGTTTTGGACAGTGCAGCTTTTACTAGTATTCCCTTACATTTGTTTTTGAGACAAACAACACATGTTTTTAAATGACTTTTGGCTGCCTTGCACACTATATTAAGAATCATCAGTTATAATGTACCATGTCAGGGAAATTGTTGGAGTCAGTCCTCTTTTATTCTACTTTATTCTATACAGAAGGCATTTTATTGCAGGCATCCAAATCTGCATCTGTCTCAAGCTATTTTAAAGAAACCATGTACACTGTATGACTTTAAACAAATGTTTATACTAGGTGGCTTTAGCATTCCTGCCTCAGTGCCTTCAGTCACTTTGCAGTAGTGGCTGGTGCTTTGAATGAGTTGCAGAGGATAAAATTTGTACTGTGGTGGCAGTGAATGGAATATTATTTGGCATAGTGACTTTTTTTTTTGTTTTCCTCATCGTTGTGTGGGAACCTTTACACAAATGCTCAGCATATATATTATCCCCATTGCTCTATAACACCCATTTTGGATGTTAGTGGGGTCCATACTCCCACTGAGGTTAATAGGAAATCTTGTAGCAGAAAATCTTTTGGAACTCTTTAGCAATAAGTTCTACAAGGAGTTTTAAGGAGTGATGCTAAAAACAGTAATGAAAATGTATTTTGGAGGGAGTCTTCATATATTGTCTCAACTTTTCTGCTGTTCATTGAAATCTGAGTGTACGCTGGTATTTCCCATGCCCTTTTCAGCTACAGGGTGTCAATGGACATGGTTTGTCTAGGGCCCTTAATATGCTATTGAATCAGTAAGAGCCATTTATTTAGGATTGAGTGAAACAAAACTATAATGTATTTTAAAGGTGTTTCCCCCAAATTCTGCCTCTGCTGTCATCCATGATCTTAGCTGAGGGTTTCTCTACAGGATTCAATGTGGGTGTCATTTAGAGATCTTCTATACTAAATGCTGTAGTACAGAATGGGGAATGATTGCTGCTTAACAGGTTTAGAGCACCTCAGAATCTGCAGGCTGGCCGGTTTGGTTCCCAGCATGGCACCACCATAGAATGGTTTATGTTGGAAAATACATTGGAAAATCATTGGGTCCAACCATTAAGTCAGCTTTGCCAAGTCCACCACTAGATCGTGTCTCCTAGTGCTACATCTATACTCTTTCTAAATACCCCCAGGGATGGTGACACCACTTCTTCCACTGGCAGCCTGCTCTGATGCTTAACAGTGAAGAAATTTTTCCTAATATCCAATCTAGACCTCCCCTGGCACAACTTGTATCAAACAGAAGCAGTGCAGGTATTCCCAGTTAGCTTCCATGCCACATGCGCCTGTTCACTTCACAAGCAGGAGTTTGTGGCTTGTGCACATCAGTGGCACAGGATAAAAGGAGGAGGTGGCCAGATGGGTGCAGGAGAAACACGAGAAGCGGATCCAGTGTTCATAGAATTGTAGAATGTGAAGCAGTTGGAGTGGACTGTAAGATTATCTTGTTCCAACTCCTCTGCTGTGGGTAGGGACACCTCACACTAGACCAGGTTTCTCAAGGCCTTACCCAGCCTGGCTTTGAACACTGCCAAGGTTAGGGCATCCACACCCCACCCTGGGCAACTTGTTCCGGTGTATCACTACCCTCACAGTAAAAAAACACCCTAATATCTAACCAAAGTTTCCCTTCTTTCAGTTGGAGCTCATTACTCATTGTCCTGTTACTACAGCTCCTCAGAGTCCCTCTCTGGCTTCCCTGCAGGCCCCCTCCAGACACTAGAAGGTGTCTGTGAGATCTCCACACAATCTTCTCTTCTCCAGGTGAACAGTCCCACCTTTCCCAGCCTGTGTTCACAGGGGAATCTACCCTGGTGAAGTGCTCCAGTTCTCTTATCAGCTTCATGGCCTTCCTCTGGACTTGCTCCAACACTTCCATGTCTTTATATTACAGGCCTCTCTTTTGCCTTGAAAGTCACTGTTGGCAGTCAAACCTAAAATACAAAAATTGTTTTTATTCAGTTATCAAAATATTATCCTAGTAATTTTTCTCTGAATGTGTTGTTCAAGTTGGTATGAATATTGACAAGATTTGATTTTAGCTGAATCCTGCAGAAAGCACATGCGTATACGTAGCTGTTCTAGGCTGCAGTGTTCTGCAGTGTGCAATGTATGTGCATAAACGCAAGATCTTCACAGTGCCCAAACCAACAACACTGTGTTCTGTTTTTAGGAAAGAATATATTAGAAAGCAACTAGTGCCTACTGGCATAATTTTTTCTGTCTAAAACTCTAAGAAAGAGGATTCAATTTTAATACTAATGACTAATATTATTTTTGTTATAATGTTTCTTCTTATACCATAAGTTCTTATGCAGTGAACCATGTCTATATGATCTGAAGATTTTGAAATTACATGCTTAATTTATCTATAAAATATAGCAGCAGTTGTTTTCTTTTTCCTACATAAAAATATTTCACTTCCATACTGTTTCTTATTAATTTTAATGTATTTCTGTGTGCCAAATGGAAATGCCATTGCTCTATTGCTATTCTATGCAATGCAATAAAGGCTGATAGCATGCTGTATTAGATTAGTCTAATTTTTCCTATAGATAGATTGTTTTCAGATAGGTATGAGCATTAATGCCTTATATACTGCATTTGACTCACCAGTACTCTAATTTAAGGTTATCTTTAAATTCAAACAATTTGTTGTATTTCTTAGTAGCTACCCAAAAACTTCATCAGCATTGCTTATATCTTAAAATGTTATAATATGAACTGGGTTTTTTTTGATGTGATTTTTAGTTTTGTTAGGTGAATAGGATACTAAATACAAAGAGAAAATAATAATATGCTGGATCAGCAGAAGTATATAAACAGGTATAATGTCCTACTGATTGGCACATCTCTTCTTTTTCCATATCAGACCTTAAACAATTTGAACTAGAATTCTTGACTTCCTTGAGACATAGTCAGATACCCAATTTGATCTAAGTTAATATAATCATTCACATTTCCACTTTTGATCAAATCAGAAATCATAGGAAAAGAATGCTTTTATGAGCTGTTTTGAGCAGAGGTGAACTAACATGCCAACTTTGCAAATAGCTTCTCTCTTTTCAAGTAATAAAGCAAATGTTAAGGAACTAGACTGTTTCAAAGGACTTTGGAAGATTGTAATACTTTTATTTTTCTTCAAATAAAGTTTGCAATAGCTATTTTTAAATGCTATTAAAGATGACTTTTAATAATATCTGTGTAATGTTTGCTTGTTTAACAATACAGCTACTTGTAGTAAATCACAGTTCCTGTACACTGCTGACCACTACCCATCCTCAGCACTTTTTAGAGGTTTCCTCATCTGTGTTTTAAAGCTCAGAATTTAATAATATAAATAAAATTTTCAAAAAGTATTACAACAGTGGCTTCCCTGGTTAGGCTGTAAACAGTCACCTCAATTTAAAAGTCTACTATTTTGTTTAACATGAAGTTATTGTAAAGTTTGCTGGTATCTGTAAAAGAGGTAGCATAAATAGTCTCGTGTGATGAGATCAGGTAGGCCCCACCCGTTGTGGTCATGGAGAACATGAGGAACTGTACTTTTGTTGAAAAGGAGAAAATCATCCAGATACAGAGCTAATTGCTGAAGTGAAAGTAAAAGAGCACCAAGAAATTTTTATTTTTTATTTTATGTCAAAATATTTTATGCAAATATAATTGAATTGATGTGCAGAATTTTTTTTTGGGTGACCTGCTATTTTAAGTGCCATTTTTCATGGTTTAGAAGTTTGGTCTCCCTGACACTGTCTTTTCCTAATTTTCTTCATAATTCTCTTGCTGTTCCTTCTGCCTGAAAGCTTCCTGGCCCATTTCAGCTCTGAGGTCAGGATCTGCTCAGCCTGACTTACCTCTACTGCCCTGACCACCTCTCCTATAAGTTCAGTGGCCATTTTTGTGCTCATGTGTCACAGATACTTCCGAGCCTTTATGACCTGTCAAGACTAAAATCTTCTCTGTTCTCATGGAGAAATAGCTATCAGCTCAAATCCAGAATGAGTGAAAAACACTTGGAATTTGTCAGCACAGATTTATGAAGCTGAAATAATCTGTAACCAACCTAATAGCTTTCTGTGGTAAGAGAATTGGCTTTATTAATTTAATATTTATTAATTATGGCTTTATTAATATTAATAAGTGCTTTCTCTCATATTTTTTTTCTGTTTCAATATTGATAATAGTCCTAAACAAAGCAAATTTGGAACATGAGATATTCTGATGATAGATCAGTCTCTAGAAAAGTGGCTTTGGAGCAAGCTAAATGTAGAATGGTAAAATGTAGAAGCAACCAGAGCTTAAGTATAAATTTGTTCAGACATACATACCATCCCTTTTCCTACACAAGAAGTGTCGGGCAGATGAGTGTGTAAATAGTGCATGAGTGGTGATTCATCTTTCTTCAGCCCCGTGGGCACTTTAAAAGAGCTGTGAGCCCACGCTGAGGATGTGCTCGTTGGTGGTGCTCACGCTCAGGCCACAGTACCCTGTTCCTTATGCTGTGCCAGCACAGCACATGCCTGCCCAGCCCTAGCTGGGTGTGCATGTCTGAAAACCAGCCACGATCCTAGGCATGGCTACTTAGGTAAGTGAGGATTTTAATAAGTCTGAAGCAAAGAATGAGAAATCATATCCCTAATAAAGAGGAATAAAATGACATAAGAAAGAGCCTCTTGATCTGATTCTCAACAGCTGCCTACCAGGGAGACTGTATGGATTTTCCTGGGGAGTCTTCTGGCTCACACTCATGGAAAGGGAGGACTGAGCTGATGGATACTTTAGGTAAGTGGATAGACTTTTGTTTTATTTTTTTTTTTTAGACAGGAATGATCACTTAAAATGCTGGATCAAGTGACAAAGATAGCAATATAAGCACATATGGAAATAATGTACTAAGAAAGCTCTGTGGTTTCATATGCAGAAAAAAGATAGAAGCCAACTCTAGCTCAGTGGGCAGCTAATTAAGCCAGAGGTCTCTCTGTACATTGTATTCTAAGTTCAGTACAAGAGCATGTATCAGCAAGATGCCGTGTGATTTTTCCCTTATAGTTCACACTTTGATTTCAGGAAAACTATGCATCATCCCCATAGTGATTATTTAAAGATGGGGTGGCTGGATGTTAGATGAGTGTCAGTATGATAAATGTGTCTCGTTTGTGTGTATGATCATTGTCCTTGATCAGTTTAGGTCTGTCATTTTTCTGTTCCTGATTTTAATTGAATCTTATAATAAAAACATAAATGCTTTTACTGTTCAACAACATGAAGTTTTATTGAGACAGTTGTAAGGAGTGATTTTGCCATATTCTGCTTGCTCCACTTAAAATTGAATGCTACAGCTTTCATGGCTCCTTTCTCAACTCCATCCACCATTTTTCTAATACCCAGAGACCAACCACAGTTTAAAAGAATTTTATTACAGGATACAGGAGAAGCAAAAAAAAGGTGTGAATTCTTTGTGAGGAAGCACAGCGTGTGGTCTCAAAGTGGTACCTCTCACCAAAGGAATACGAAACTTCACATTTTACAGAAAACAAAGCCTGGTGTGATCAACAAGGCTCTGCCTCAGCTGCTTCTCTGGTTTCATTCTTTTTCCATTCATTCATAACGACTTTACTTCTTGCAAAAGAAGAAATAGAGCTGGGATAATGCTGCACAAGGTCATACACAGGAACACTCTCTAACACAATTCTAAACTTCAAGTCCCTCTAGATTAGCACATTTCACCTGGCAACCAGTGGGGCACATCTGGCTTGCAGGAGGTTTGAACACAGCCATTTTCCTTGGAGGTGATTGAAAACAAGTTATGTGAACTGCAAGCAGAGCTGGGCAGCGGCAGGCAGGAGGTGACAAGGAGAGGAGCAGAACAAAGGCGGCTGCCTGGAGCAGGAACTGCCTGGCAGAGAGCACTTGTTTGCACAGTCTCACCCCAATGCCCAGGCACGAGAGCGGCTGTCTCCCACCTGGGGAGGCAGCTAGCCTGGTCTCTGGCCAAAACATACCTTTGGCAATGGGATGTGAGTCTATCTGAGACATGAAAAAGCTGGCTGTGTGGAAGAAGGAACACAAGAGTGGGAGAAGGTGCAGAACTTTATTGCAGTAAGTGTTGGACTGTTACTGCTAAATCAACATATAGATCAGTATTCTGTGCTAGGGCAGCAAAACTGACTCTGCAAGCTGACATGTTTCACAGGTCACAAAACATTCCTATGTGTATTCAAGGTGCATTTTCTTGGCCTGAACACAGACCTCTTTCTCCATGTCCCATGCAGTGTGGATGGCTCTGTGAGGGATGTTCAGGAACAGAACACACTGCTGTAAACAACCAGTGAGAGTCAACAATGACAGGTTGAGGTACAAAAAAGCAAACAACAGAGTGTGATGTGTAAACAAGAATGCATTTAGGAGACATATGGTGCCTTTCTAAGCTACTGGCCATGCTTTGTTGAAGTCTGTGACAGGAAACCAGTGTTCTGACTGTGGGGCTCCTGGGGGCAGAGATCAAGAAGTGTCTAGGAAGATCAGCCACCACGGGAAGATTGAATGAATTAGAGTCCCTTGAAGCTCTGGGAGGTAGGGGTGTGGTTAAGATATTTCTCTCTCAGCTATGTCTAGCTATTTCAAAAACCCTTGAACACTCAGGAGAGTAATTATTACACTGTGGCCATAAGAGGTAAAATTAGAACCAGGTGAATAAATTGCAGAGAGAAAGTTTTAGTTTGAACAGCAGGGAGAACCTTTTTAACAGGAAAAACAAACTGTTGGCCAGGCTGCTGTGGGAGACCGCCCCCTTCTTTCTTCAGAAAGAAGAGCAAGTTAGCAAAACACCTTCTAATGATGACCCAGGTCTGTGTGAGACTGTCTAGGTGGTGGAGATGGAATAAGTAATCTCTTATGTCCTTCCCAGAGCTGTTTTCTTATGAGCTGGTGTCTGAAAGCTCTGCTGCCATCACACAAAATTGGACAGTTTTTACAGGAGACCTACTGAAATGCATAAAGTGTGACTTTCTGCTGATGCTAAGGAAAGTGCTGAAAAACTGCTTTGAATTTACTGGAGTTACATGGTGATTATGAAAACCTAGGCCATAATTCCCTCCAAAAGTCATTGCTAATTCTTAAGAGCAAGGTAGGACTGCCTGGACATTTAATTTATAATAGCGTTCACAGTATGTGCAGAATGAAAGTCATTCTTGAAGAGGCTTCAGAAAGTAGAAGATCAAGTGTCTTATAAGAAGAGTTATCAGATACAGTGGTCTGAATTTTTGAGCTTTTCAGGGGTTGTCTAGAAACAAGTAATTGTAAGCCTGCAACCCAACTACAGATTGGAGCCTGCAACAACAGAGCAGCTGTTCTCTCAGGCTGTTCCTAAGGTCAGGCCAAATCATATCTTAGGTTTTGGAGGTTTCAATGCCCAGCTCCTCATCATTATAAAGAGATTTAAATGTTGTGTTTGTGACTGTGGTGGTTACGCCTGTGATGTTAGATTACAGCTTGCAGATTCAATGTACAGACTAAACAAACTACCTGGGAGTATTTTCATTAGTGGCTAGGATTTTGTGCCAAGAGTTGTCCTCCATATCATATTTCTGCTGAAATTTCTTACTTCACCATTTTCTTTCCCAAAGATAAAATTAAAATGCCAGAGGCAACAAAACTGGAAAAATTCTGCCAGATTCAGCGTGTGCTGAAGGCAGGCTGGTTAGACAGGTCCACACCTAGTGCCTTTGAAATACATCTATAGATGAGGCTGGCATGGTCCCTGTCCTTCCTATTATTATATTCTTGTTGTACTTAGAGTTTTTCTGCATTTTAAGTGCAGTGACTGTCTGTGCAAGGGCCTTGGGTGTCCAGCACCATAGAAGACCCTGAGTCAGGGCTCTTCAGGGTATCTCAGCCTTAGGAGTCCTCATGAATTTTCTTAGTGATTATCTCTGCTCTTGCTATTCCCTGGCACCAAGGTGCTGTGGAAAAAAGAAATCTTATTTAAGCAACCAAATATCCTATATATATAGACATATCTCCTGTATATATGTTGCTATATAATATATAGCAACCAAATATCATTCACTGGTGTGCTGGGAAGTGCAGTTGAATGGGTGGTTGCTCTGTGTTGACCACCAAACTGCTGTTCCAGCAAAGACTGTGTTGGGGATTGAACCTTGAAGGGGTCAACCATGTAACAGGCTGCTGTAGGTTTTGGATGCTGGATGTGGCTGTTGGCAATGACAACTGTCAACTTGATAAACCTGATGATTCAAAGCAGAAACAACCTTGGAAGGCAATGCAGAGGGTGATGTTATAGGTTATAAAACAATAAGGAATTTCTTTCTCCCTGGTGAGAATTCTCACTATTCCATAAGGGCAGCTTGGGAAGAGAACAAGCAAGGACAGAGATGTCCTGACATCATTAAAATTCTATGCTCTTGAAAAAGTTATTGAGAACTACTCTGTGTCTTTTCAAATATGCCATTCATGCTTACAGAGGGAAGTCTGTCCTGGTAGTTCAACAACAGTGCTTGCTAGAGCTGCTAGTGCCCATTCAAGGGACTCAGAGAATTACAGAATGTAGCCAGTAGAACACATTTATCAATGAGAAATCAACCAAACTCAACCTCCAGGATTATGTGGAGGCAGCTATAAGTATAGGGAGAGATTTTTCACCTCTGCAACTTACAAATTTTACATATCCACATATGAATAGAGGCACAGAATTTTGTTATCTTCTGTTCTACAGCTGGCAGCTGCATATATAAACAGCTTACATTTGAAATTCTCCCAAAGATGTGAAATGCTCAGTGGTGTAGGTCTGATATCCTGGCAGTTCAACTCAACATCTCCAAATGAGTGTTGATGATGTATGCACACTCATTTGATACTTTCTGTGTTCCTGTTCTGGGGTGCTGATCCTATGAAAGATGCCATGATGCTGGATCACAGCAAATACCAGAATTGCTGCCCTTGAGAAACTTTAGCTTTACAGTCTGGGAAAACTTTAAAATTGATGGCATCAATTTTAAAAGTCAGCCACTGTGTTATTAATTTTTAAAAAAATTATTAGTTCTTGGTGAAGCAGTAATCATTAGCACAAATGGGTGCATGCCCTGCAGCACGTAGAGCACAGAGTCAGGCATGGAATTTTCTTTGGAGGCCACCAAGGAGTCCCAGCTGAGGCACCTTTTCAAAGTCCTGATGTAATGCTCATCTGCCAGCTGTACATATTTTGATTTTTTAGGCTGCCTTCAAGTACTTATGTTGAATATTTCAGAATCAGAAATACAGATGACTTTCAGTTCTTGGTTTCTGAAAATCCCTGAGTCCCAGGGAACTGTAAGTGATCTGCTCCTTTGAAAATGAGCTCACTGCTCTTCACTGACCTAACTATGATTATTAGAGCTTACTGGTAAGTTAAGATTGGAAAAAAAATTGCCAAAGGGCAAAAAATGAAAAAAAAATTGCACACACAGTATTTACATAACTTGTGTAATGCCTAGTGGGTGAGCCTTGCAGGGTCTGAAAACCAGGTGACAAAAGATATTTCTAATCCTTTTTCTCCTGATGCCAATAAAGAGCTCGGTGTAATTCTAGTTGCTGTCCTCAGTGCTTAGCATGCTGTATTAGATTTTATCGGGTTTTATTAGAGTAGTCCGTTTTTGTGCAAGTCTTTCCATACATGAGTTAAGCAGAGAAAATAAAGGAGGTCGAAATATTAAATGACTACACTGTTAGAGTATTTTTTCTTTTATTTACAGTGGAGCAAACAAAGCTTATGTAACACCATCTTTTATGAAGGAGGTTGATTCTCAGGCAGAAGAGGTTTACATTTAATTTGTGATTTAAAATCCCATTTTTTTAGCTTTGGAGAATGCCAGAAGTTTGGAGAAAGTACACTGTCTGTTTCCACTGGATCCTATGCCTAACCCATCCTATTACAAGGTTCCAAAGCCACAGGAACTTACCAAGTTTCCTTTCAATCTTCCAGATGATCTGCAAGTATTTCAGTGAGTCTTGTGTAGAATCCTAATACTAAATTATGTCCCTTAATTAAATAAAGAACATACAGTTCAGTACCTAAAGTTTTTTAAACAGGTTTTTCTTATAAATTTAATTATAGTTAGAATGTATAGCTGGTTTTATGAAAATATATCAGACATATTAATAAAAAATTTTGCAAACGAAGAGAATATCTTTAAAAGCATCAGTCTCTGATGCCATGAAGAACAAACTCCCCTTTTGAAAAACGTGTTTGTGATAGTAACTGAAGTACTAATTTTCTAAACAGATTTTCTGAAAACAGATTCTACTTCAGATCAACCTTAAGGAGAGCCTTTCAGGTGCTAAACTAATGTGAAACTTCAGGCATGCACACAAAATATGCAATTTCAAACGGTGTGGTAGAGGAGCAATTGTCACTTTAGGATGCTCAGATAGGTCAGGACCTGGTGCACGTGCAGTTGCCACTGACTGCGTTGTGAGTGGTAGCTGGGACACCTGAGAAGTCCTGCTCAGTGGCCCTGCCCCACCTGTGCCAGGTGTCATTCAAGCTGTGCATCATTCACCTGTTCCAGGTATCGTTCAACCATGGGGCAAACACACGGTCCCTACTGCAGACAACTCCCTGTCAACACATGGAACAGGGAGGACACAGAAGGATATGGACAGATGAAGGGATATGAGGAAATAGTGAGACAACTATGAAGCAGCAGATAGATCATTCTTGATTCTTAGTATGTGTTTGGTAGACCCTGGTGAAGGCAAAATTCTGAACCAAAACCTTGCATCTTCTCTTTGAATCTTATTAAAACTACAAAGCATCCACAACTAGGAACTAACTTTTACTCTGTCATTAATTAGGGCTTATTCTGCTTTGCATGGCAGGTACTTTGAAGGTATGTAAAGACCCTTAGGACTACTTTGATTGGGACCTGTAGTGGTGTCATGATGGATTTTAAGGGTCAGTGGAAGGACTGTGATAGGATTTGAATTCAGCTATAAAATTTTGAAGTAAATGCAAGCTTGAGGATAAGAGATTGCCTCCTTGTTTCAATGTTTTTAAAAAGCTTTTCTTTGTTTTTATTTCTACCCTATGTAACTAAACAGTTATTCTGGAAATATCATTAAAATGGATTAAAAAAATATTATTCATAAAAGAAGTTTCATCATTACATTCTATTTTCTCCATGGAAAATACTAGGGTTTTGATGTAGTTGAATGTCAAAGCCCTGCAGATGTAATTGTTGTGTTTTTGAAAGGAAAACATTAATTAAATGAATGTGTCACTCCATGATAGTTGCTGTTCCATCTCTTTTGTGCAGAACCTGAGAGTGAAAAAGTCACACAATAAACCTGAGAAGTGAAAAAAATCAAAAGCACCTAAAATTGCTGGCTCTATCTCCTCTTCAACTAATACTGTCTTCATAAATAGAAAGGATGACCACAGTATTCTGGAACTGCCTTGCCATGCAGAAGGTGATTCAGAAATGGAGGAGGTCCAGAAGAATTATGAGAGTAGTAACGAGACAGCAACAATTCCAAATTTAATGACATTGGAAAATTTGAATCAAACCTAAACTTCATTAAAGTTACCAAGCTTTTTTTTCCTGAAATTTGGAAATATCAGAACAGTGCAATTTCTCCAGTGGTTTAGTATTTCACTTTTTGGAGCTTGAGGAAGCAACTCAATTGGGAGTTAGCTCCAGAGCGCTCCTGCACCTTAGCCGTGTATGTTGCTGAACACTGGAATAAAGCCAACAGTTTTATGCCTCCATGAGAGACTGACCTCCTTGCAAGGCCTGAGGAAGCAAAGTATTTTAGGACTGGAAAATCTTTATCATCCAACTATCCTGGAAATATTTGGGTCTGAGTTAAGAGTTACATACAATGTTGTGCATCTAAAAAATATAGATGCTTATCTGCTGTACTTCAGAATGCTTTATGCAGTATGTGGTTTATGAACCTTTGGAATTAGCAGATAGTATTTTTGATAGTTCATGCTTTGAAAATTTTGTACTTTGTCACTTGTTTAATAGAGCTGGGAGCTCTATTAAAAAGTCTTGCAAAAGCTGATCATTTGTTTGAAAGGGTTGAATTTTGAAACATAAAAAAGGAAAATAAGGAAGAAGTGAATGTAGATTAGAAGGGACATTTTACCTGCCAAGCTAAGCCACCAGCACAAGCTTCCAGTTTTGAGAATTCAAAGGTGGCTCAGACAGCTGTTTGGGGTGAGATTTATCATCATCAGTGCATTGGGGGAAAAGAGGGAACATTGATCATGATATTATAGGAGATTGCTGCAGAAATTTCTCAGAATTTCTTGGTTTTGTCTTTCACTTCCTTTCAGTTTTGATGCTGAATGTGAATCTTCAAACCAAGATATTCTTGAGAGATTTCTATTTTGAGAGCGTTTTATGATGAGTGCATTACATATCTTTGCAATGTGATAATTCAACATTTTATGGCAATGATTTCACTCTGTAAAAGTTGTAATTCAAAAAAAGTAGGGAAAAGACCATAAAACTTTGGAGGAATTGTAGAAAAATTGCAAAGTCTAACTCACCTAGCAGAAGCCTAGAAATTTCAATCCCAAAACCTCAGTGAGCTGAGTTTCAGATTTGATTCAAATATTCCAGATTCACTGAGTTGTGATGGTTTTCCTTAAATGATCTTCCTGATCTCATTTAATAAAAGAATTTTAAGAAAAATAAAACTCAAGACTGATTTAGTCTTTGATATTTCAGAATTTTTTTCAGAAGGGCAGAGGTGTGGGAGTGGTGTGTATGGGGTATGTGTGTGTGTATTTGCACTTCCTTGAACCCTTTTGATGATATTGATAAAGATGATATTTTTCTCAAAATATCACCTCAAAGAGTCCAGTTATGGTAGTGCATATTTCTCTCATTATGAATTAGAAAAATATCTGGTTGCCTGGAGACCTAAACACACCTATTAGGTAAAAGACTGAGTGTTAAGTCCTACATCATATGAAATCTTAATCTCCCAATAAATACTTAAATATGCAGCTGTTGTTATCCTCTTACAGACTGATTTTCTATGGAACAGAAGTATGAACTGAGGATTAAAGACACGTTTTACCAAAAATGTTTTTTAAATTTCTGAACTCTAGGTAAAGAAACTATGTAGTCAGAAGTCATATCTTATGGTAAAACAAAATTTTTCTTGGTGCTAAAAAACCTAAAATAGATCAAGATTTGCACCGAAGTCATAAAAGATTGTAAGAAGTGGCATTCAAACAAAAACCAAGGTTTGGATTCTGGTGAGAGTAAATATTGAGTTAGTTGCTTCAGAAGAAAGAGCTACTGAAAACCAAAACCTTAAGCCCAAAACCTCCCAAGGAGAAACAGCTGGTTTTGGCTTAGTATGTGTTTATCAGTCCTTAAAATTCCAGTTTCATGGCTCCAAACTCATAAAACAGTGAAGAACACCTTTAATATTAGCAGATGAATATACTGCTACTGTAAGGGAGCTCCAGTCAAACTGTTGATGAACTGTACTTTAGAAACTGGTTTAAATTCTTTTTCTATCAACATCACATAACACCATGATCTGACTTCTCCAGAGTGTGAATGAGGTAGTGTTAAATTAAGGTTTCTAACTCCATTTAGTCTCTGCACAACAAAATGTTTCCATCCGTGCTAGTAATCACATGGATCACATTTCAGGATGAATGTTATGGATTTGCTAAAGCAAAGGAACTCCAAACTGGATTTTCTTGCACACAGATTTTCTCACTGATTCTCACAATATGAATATACTTAAAGTGTGCTGAAAATGGGTTTGGCACTATGCACACTGTCTGGTAAAATAGTCCTTCAGCTGTCTTTAGACTGAAAAACAGACTGACAAAAGTTTAACTATTGAGAAGGCAGATAGCAAAAGAAACTTGAACACATTAGAAAAACTTAGCTGCAAGTGTTGTGATGAAAGACAACTAATTTGTTTCAGGAGTTTTTATGTCCTTTATGTCTTATGACTATAGCCGTGACCCGTTGCTTAGAATTAATAAACTGAATTTATAGACTAACATTACAGGATTTCTTTCTTTCTTCCTGAATTCATATGAAGTATCATCACTTACTTTGAAAAACAGCATTTTTACCTCATAACATATTGAAGTACTGAGTCCATTAATTCTTTTCCAATGTTAGAGAATGCCTAGCAATAAAAGTGAGCCAAATATCAGCCTTGGCCACTCAGTGGGAAGGGTGGTGTGTTCTCCAGATGACAGTGGATCAAATTGTCATTATACACACAGATTTATCCAGAGATTCTGGGCACCCCTAATTCCCAGGCATGCCAGAGAGGCTTAGGAGTGCTCAGAAATTTGTAACTTGTGAGGCTTCTAGATGAGGTCCTGGCACAGTGGTTATTCAGACTGATGAACTCTGTTCACAGTCTTCAGGGAGCCATGAAATCTGCCATTTAGTTCATAAACCATTCTTCCCTCCTGGGCAGCATCCTGCCATTTACAATCCCAGAAAAATGAAATGTATAGCCTCTCATTAAATTTTTTTTTTTTTTTGGTAATTGGTATTTTTAAGTTGCAAAGTTAGTGATGTTTTCTTCATTGCACTGGTCAGGTTCCAGGGCAACTTGAGGTGATCTGGAGACACTGCTGGCCTGAGAGTTTGATATAGAACCAGCAGGAGGGACTCTTTTCTCTATAACAGCCCTGAGTTCATTAAGTGTTGCTAGAGTCCCTGAAAATTTTTCAGAACTGAAAATTCACAAATTAGCTATTGTGGGTCACAGGATAAGTGACAAAATTTTGGTGTATCTTCTTAATCTCCATGAAAATCACATATAGTTCAGATTAATCAAATCTTAGCTAGACAAGAGTGAGTCAACCTTCTCCAGTGTCTTCTGTCCTAGAGGAATGATCTCTAGTAAACACTTTCCTGTTTTCTTCTCCCTTTCCTTGTTGACATTTTTCCATCCAGAGCTTTATCTACTCAACTGTTGCTCTCTGCCAGGCTTTTCCATATCTCTATCCTTCCAGTAGCAGGTCATTTTTGGGGTTGCCCTGAGGACTCATGTGCAGATTTCCTCCTCCTCTCTTTCTGCCTTGATTTTTTTGACTTCACTGTTGGGGTTTCTGCTTCTTTTGAGAGAGTTTATGACTATCCAGAAATTACCTCTGCTAGGAAATTATTCTTTTCCTTAAAGGAATGTGTTCTTAAAAACAACACTAACCTTTCAGGGTAGACTCAAGGGATGACTAATATTTTGGCATACTCTCAGCCGTTCATATTCTCTCCTCTTTCTCTTTCCTTTCAGTTCCATCGTGTGGATTATCTAACTCTCTTTAGAGCATAATTGGAAAGCATATCTTTGTTTATTTCTTTCACCACACTGTTTTTTTCTCTCTAGTTCATTTTCCTGCTCTAGGAATACAAAGTACTGTGAACAAATAACAATGGATAAGCAGTGCTTTAATTTCTCAAGGTTCTGTCAGATTCACTTTTTGTCTTCCTAATTTTTTGCCATCTGTGGTAAAGACAATACAGGCCTTAGGACTTTTCAGTAGACATCTGTAATAATTCTCCACTTTCCTTCTTTCATCTGCAGAAATTGAGCTCAGTCTATCTTCTTCAGAATTAAAGGTTTGGAAAGTATAGACAGTATAAATTTCTGTTCCTTTTCTCTCATCCGACTGAAATGGTGCGGGCTTTCCTTTTTTTTTTTTTTTTTTTTTGTGAAGGGGGCCAGAAGATTCCTGGGATGTCACCAGTCTCCTCTGCTAAGTTGCATAATTGCCAACTTGAAAAGGTTCCTGGATGCTTCCCTTTCCCAGCACACGCTGTTCTACTGTTCACACCATTTATTCTAATACTTGTCAGGCATGTAATGCCCTTTTTTTCCATTTTTTAAAACCCTAATCAGCCTGAAAACTCACAAAGATGTGTGTTAGTGCATTTTCAAGGAAGACATACTCAGAATGGTTAATTTCTGAAGGACAAAGGGGTGAAAGCCATTGCACCTGCTGAGTTCCAGAGCAGTTACAGTCTCAGAGGTGACTTCAGGGCCAGGTTTCCAGCAGTGTTGACCTCCTATATCTTTTGCTGCCTTTGGTTCGGGTGTGAGGAAGTGGTCTGGTCCATGTCTGCTTGGGGACAGCCATGTGGAGACTTGCACAAGCATGAGGCATCCCTGTGACCTCACTGAGGCCAAGAGAATGCTGGGGACAGAGGAGGCTTTCCAGATCCTTGACCCAAAGCCAGCTGCAGTAGATAATCCCTTCTGGCAGCTGACTGGACTCTTCCAAGAAGAGTCTGGGAGCCCACTTTGTTTGGCACCATCTCCTCCATTTAGTTCCCATGCTGGGAATCTCATTTGCATCCACACTTGCTCCTTAGAACTTTTCTTCTAACACCTAGACTATATAATCTGTCATTTGTGCATATGGGCTGAGCTGCAGAAAGCATGAAGAGGTGGTCACCAACAGTGTGTTTTACTGTCTTCTTCAATGCTTAGTGTTTTTCTAAAGAATTAAACAATGTTGTTTGTCATGATGACTTTTTTTCTGTTTCCATCCAGAAGTGAGTCTTGTTTCACCATGCCATTTTATAACATCTCATCAGCTCAATGCTGTTGTAGGATGAATGAAGACTTTCTGTGGTACAGCTGCTCTTGGGAGCAAAGAAGCACAAGTGGCTCAGAGACAGAGACGTGCTTGTAACATGGAGACTCCATCAAATTGCACTTTAGAGATAACAATGGGGGAACAAATGAGCTCCAGAATAGTTTGGGTAGCTTGGAATCATTCAGTGGTCCGGCATGAAATACCACTGGCTCTTTTTTTGCTCTGCTGCTGGGGATGTAAGCAGCACAAATAGGTGGATGGGAGCCCCAGGGAACTAAAAAGGAAAGGCAATGTCCATCAGGACTCTTTGACAGTGCCAGTCTCCTCTGGTCCAAGATCAGTGAGGAGAGACACTGCAGTGTGTCCCGTAGCTGGCAGAGGGGATCAGGAGTGTGTTGTCCAGTTTGCTCTGCACCTGTTGTGAATGCCTTTCTGCTTAGCTCACTTTCCTTTTTCTTGATCTGATGTAATTTTTGCAGATGAGGCATTCATGGAAAGATTCCAACAGACCTCTAGTAACTTTTTCCATTGAATAATGCTTCATCCTTTTAAAATGGTTTCAAATAAATATGATAATTAATAGAGATAGGAAAAAAATTAGGAACATAAGGCATTTTTGGAGGATGAGCAAAGACCACCCGGTATATCACATATTTCCCTTAACCACGTATCTTCCCAGCACAGCTCTAGCCCATTGCTGCACAAATAGTTCTAGTATTACAATGCTAACTAGTTTATTGGTTATGTCTAGATTTGCCACAGTCATAATTAAAAAGCTTGCTGTACTTGTGACTAAAGAGTCACAGACCATCCCAGAAATGATAGAAATCAGGTCTGCTAGGAGATTTAACTGATCATTATTTCCATTGTTTCATGACCACTTGACATGCCTGACAGATATTTGTCCAACTTGTTCTTAAAAGTTTTGTGTCTGCCATTGTACTGCTTTGGTCTCCCAGCTAAACCAGTGTTGCACTTCAATAACCACCCCTCAGCTGCTGTCTAACAGCAGGAATTCTTGCTCCCCAAAGTTTCCATTCTGTGCCTCCAATGAAATTGATGTTGGGATGATATTTGGAACTGGGGATATGTTTTACTCTTCCTGGGTAAAAATAATCACCCCAGAATTTCATTGCATAAAGCCCACTGACACAAATTAGAGGTACAATTTCTCACCTATGCATTCAGAAGCAGATTGCCAATCACAGTGGCAACAAGGACAGTCTTGAGAACCTGCTTCTCCTTTCTTTCCATATAAGGCTTTCTATTTATATAGGTGCTCATAAGAGAAAGGGCTCCCAGTGCTATGGCACCTTTGGCAGACTCTAAGTGTGTTAAAATGATCACTTTCCATTTCCTTGAGTGTAGCCCCTAAAACAGCAAGATCAGAAGGAAGGAAATGAGTTCACCCTTCTTCCATCTGCAGTTTTATGTTCTTCCATTTCTCACCCACTTCCTTGCAGGCAAGGAATACAATTCCCACTCAGAGACTAATAACTGGCTGTGAATTTGTTGGGGGAGGGGGATATTTTCCAAGATATTACTGTAATAGAGAATTTCCTGCTATAGTTCTGCTTCTTCAGCAGTGGGTCTCAGAAACAGCACATTGCTAAGGCAGGTGTGACCAGCTGCAATGGGGAAAAGAGGATGTCCCTTGGGAAATGCCAGGCTTCCCAAGACTGGTTTTATAAATCAGGTCTGGAAGACAGCCCATTGCCAGCACAAGTCTGTGTAGAGCCCACATTTGGTATCTCCACAAAAGAAAATGCCTCATCAGAGGTGAGACTGGGCTGATTAGCTGCAGCCTCTGAGCAGAACCAAACCCCTGCCCTGTGCAGAGTGCAGCACCATCATCTCATCTCCAGAGGACACAGGCTGTTCCTGTGTTCCAAAGTTCATATCCAAACAAAAAAATAAGTACAAGAACGCAATCCTTTAGCCATCTGGTAAATGGAAAATTCAAACTTTGCCATAGAGGTTGCTAATCTCCTCCTGGCAGCTGGGATGCTGACCAGACACCCTGATGCAAATTCAAGCAGCAGAAGGCAGGCATACACCTGTCAGGAAACAAGAAGAAAGTGTGGCTCTTAGACTGCTGGCACAAGCAGCCAGTGTCACCTCCCCAAAGCCAAATGCCTCATGTCTCAAAATGCTACATAATGCAGCTGGCAGCTCCAGCCAGTGGAGTCAGTGCTTTTAAATCAGGCTTTTAAATCAGGTGCATCACCCTCACCACATCCCATGGTTGTTCATTTATGTGGTCCTCATGCCTTCCAAGTTGTGGATGCTACACAAATATGAGAATAATGCTGGCAAGGAACTTTTCACCCCCTTTTTTATGAGCATCCTATCCTCACCAAGAAGACAGTGAGGTGGGAGAGGAGAAGAGGAGACAACTGGGTTTTATTTTGCCATGTCTACAGAGAGGGACAGAGAGGAGGAATAGAAGGAAAGGCAGCAAGCAAGTAAATTGTTGCTCCTGTTTTAAAAAAAAATATTTAGTTTCCTATCTCTGGGGATGTGGGATATGAGTTCTGAAGGAATCGGAGGAAATCCTAAAATCTCAAGGTGCAGTACCAGAAGCAATATGGGAAGAAGCAGAATGCCCTGACCTGAAAGCCTTGATGCCATTTGTTGGTCTCCTGCTCAGTGTTAGTTTTTTTAATCTCCTGCCAGCTTACCTCATGATGAACTGAAGTTAGACTCTTAAAACTTTTATCTTGTGAGGCTCAGAGTGCTCTAGACCCTCTCTGGACTTGATCCAGTACATATCTGATGAGGAGTGGATAGACTGGTGTGCCTGACAGCCACTATACATGCCATTCATAAAAAAGCAATGCTGGGCTGGTTTTAGTCCATGGCAACAGCAAACCCAGCCTGCTTGAAAGTGCTCTGAAGGACATGCCTGCCTTTAGATCATGGCTGGCAGGTGGGAGCTCTGGGCTCTCCTTGTCTTCCTTCAATACATGGGGTGCAGCTCAGGGTGACAGAAGACCTCTGACCCTGAGGCTGGGTCTGAGGGGACTCTGCCTGCTGCTGCTGGCAAGGCAGGCAGGGCTGGTGCTGGCCTTCCCTGCTTTTGGCCAGGGCTCTGCCCTCTAGAACTGCATCCTGTGGGAAGCCTTGTCCAGGCAAGAGCTATGCAGCAGAAAAGACTCACTTGCTTAGCCTGGCTCTTTAATCCAGAAGGGATCATTTTCAGTGAAGAGCTGTGTCCACAGGTAAAAGGAAATGTAAGAATAGATAGCCAGAAATAGGTGTCTGATTTGAGCCCAGTTCAGGTGGGGATGTTTTTACTATCAGTAGTTAAATGCAATAGAGGCAAAAAAAAGTGAGACATATCCTGTTTATTGACTTTCACTTTAACAAAGTAAATTTGCTTTTCCTGCTTTTTGCTTCTTTCATCTCTCTCTAAATGGGGATTCTGTCCGTAGCATTTTACAGTTATGAAATATGGAGAAACAGTTCAGAGACTGGCATTATGTTCCCTTGTTTTCCCATCCTATTCCCATGGAGATTTAGGGAGGAACTGTTCCAGACACAGCATTTGGCAGCGTTTGGCCTTTATGTTTTTCTGAGCCGAGAAAACTCTGCTTCTGTTTGATCCTGATGAGACTGGTGTTGAGGAATTTGCCACCAGTAAAAAGGCCACTGAGCTTTCAGGGACGATGAGACCACAAACATTTGCTGCTGCTCCCGGTTCAGAAAGGCTAACTGCATGCACAGTAGCCTTATTTAACCTGCGTGCTGCCCCTTAGACATCCTGACATCAGAACCTGCCGCGATGGCAAAAGAGCGCTGCTCCGAGTCTGCAAAAGTCATCAGGATACTCTGCTGCTGCGGGGACTGGGGCCAAGCAGCAAAGACAATCTGCCTTTGAATGCAATCAAACATGAGTTTCTGCTCTGAAGGCTGGAGGGGAATGCCAGGAGGACAACTTGAGTGCTAGCAGGACGTCTGGCCCCGGGGCCAGGCAGTGTGCCAGCCTGCACCGACCCACTCAGCCACCACCACCTGCCTCTGTCCAAGAAAATGCTGGGTCACTTTAAAGAAGATTTGAAAACAACACCTTTGGTCTTCCAATATTTAAAAGATACCCAAACTGTTACTGTGGCTATTATGGCTAAGGGAAAAAAATCACATCAAATTCTAACAAATATAATGGCTTACTTTGAATTATCAGGATCAATGTCTAAGGGAAAAATGTGTTCCATGTTTAAGTGTTCCATTATTACTTTTGTTTATAATTTAAAACGCATTCAGCATAGATTCAGGGTATTTTCAGGCTGAAAAAAAGAAAGTTTACAAATACTAACAGGCTGGGCACCTGTTAGACCTCTTGCTGGTCTCTATCTGAGTTTGGATCCAACAGCTTTTCACCATCAAGGTGAAATTCCAAGCTGCAGCAGTGCTGGAAATTTGCTCGTCATCCAGTTTTCCTCTAGTTCCAGGAATGAAATAACACTATAAAAAATGCATCAAAACAAGCCTGGAAAAATATTTGCTGTAGTGCAGAAACCAGGAGGTAAGAAAATTCATGGACCACATCAGTTTCTGTGCACATGTACCAAAACTGAATCAAATTTAACTGGCAATTTTTATTTTTTCTTGCAGACTGATTTTTCTGCAATAGTTGAAATACTACATGTTTACTCTAATGTCTGTGTGCTTCTCTCTAAGACAGGTCTTACCTGTACTCTATCACAAAGGACCATAATTCTTATACTTTAAGTGATTGATTTGTTGTATAAGTCACTCTTAAACACAGACTTATAGTTGGTCTGCCTAATAAATTATTAGTTGAATAAACCTGAGTGAAAAAAAACATCAGTGAAACATCTCACCAATATTTCACAGTCTCCTGAAATAAAGCGCTTTTGCTCAGACTTTTGAACAGCCGAGTTCATATATTTCACAACCCCAGCATTAAATATATTATTTCTTTCAAGCAGAAAGCAAATGGCAGAGAGCTGTCATTTGCTTCCCCTTGTTTTATACCCAGGTCTTCTGGTTCATGCCCTGCACTGTCAGAAACTGGGTTGCTGAGCCACCACCCCATCTGGGTATCATTGAGGATGTCCTTTCCCTGGTACAGAGAGGGACTTGCTGGCTTAGTAGTCATTCAGGGGTAACCATTTGTTTAGGAATGGTACTCCCCAATTCAGTGCTCCCACTGAGACTCTCTAAACCACGTGCCTCTCTCACTCTCCTGCTTTTCCCTTCCCGCTGCAGCAGGTTGGAGAGGGGAATTGGAAACACAAAAGGCAAAGATCACAAGTTTAAATAAGAACGGCTTACTGGAAACAGCAATGAGATAAGAAAAATTAACAGCAACAGCAACAATATGAATAATAAAGATGTACAAAGAAGAGTGATTCACATGCCCAAATGCTCACTGCAGAGCATGACCCAAGTGCAGCTGACCAAATGCTCACTGCTCACTACCCAACTACCAGAGAGCTCTTATGGAAGAAAACTCCTTTCCCCTTGCCCCCAGAAATGTTGTGAGGTGGTATAGAATAACTTTCAGGTCCTAGTCATGCCCCCTCCTGGCTACTGCAAAGAGGTAATCTTGTCCTGGCTAGAACCAGGACACCATTACTAGTCTGTTCTTCTGCCAGGCACAAAGATATCTCACCAGCCTAGCAGAACAAGTCAATAGACACATGGCAGCCAATCATAGTCCTCATTTTAGAGCTGGGGGTGAGGGTAAGGAGGACTTTCCTGCTATCCCCCACCAAATACCCTCCCATGGCCAATCACAGACCTCCCAGTCCCTTACCTTGTAGCCCTGCTGACTCCTCTCCCTTTCCCTTGCTTGATTTCTCTCATGGTTTGGCACAGTAAAGTGCTCATTGGAACACAAGAGCCCCCAAACCATTCCTGTTTGCAGATGTCAGGGAAGCTGAGCTTTGTTCCTGTAGCATGTCTTGGTCTCCTATCTAGTAGTGGCTGTGGGAGTGATCCAGCATTGCCACAGCAGGGCTGAAGAGGGGTGCAGCCAAACCCCCCATCTTGCCTTGGAAAAGGGGTTTGAGAGGGAAAACCCTTTAGTAAGCAATGGGATTAATCACACCAGGGGTGGGAATGGCAGATGGGAAGTGCAGAACGAAGTGAAAAGGTGGCTTTGATTACAAGGACTCATAAAGTCATCCAGTCAGAGAAACCCAGCACCTGGGGAAAGGCTATGTTGCTTGGAGGGGGAGAGTAACAGAAGCTTTAATTTCCATGTGTTTTTCTTGGTCCACAAAGCAGAGATCATGCAGGGAATGCCATACCCCAGCCCCACCTCAGCAAACACTGGCTGCTGAGACATGGGCTTTGCAGCCCTGAACTGGGGAGTATCATTCCTACCCTGGGGCATAAATTCTAATCCTCTTCAGAAGCATTTCAGTCCAAACTGAAAGAATATTAACCAAGATGGCTTTATGTGTTAGAAAAGGCAAACAATCAGTTATGCAACTGTGATTCCTCTGTGTGCAGAGACCTTTATTCTGTTTCCCTGAACTGTAAGAGAAAGGAGGAGGATTTACATGGTAGAGTAGCAATGGATGCTTCACAGAGACAGAGACTGGAGAGGTAGCTGCTTGGAAAATTTCTGTATGAAACTGAAAACACTGAACTTTAATTAAAAAAAAAAAAAAGAAAACTTCATTTTAGCTTTCAGCCAAAAATGGCAAATGATGGAAGATTTGTAGTTTCCTATGAAAAAGTAAGAGAAAAATTTCCAGGAAAGTTTTTGTCGAGTCAAAAATATTCTGTTCCATTATAAAATAAATAATAAAAAAAAAGATTAGATCAGACAATTTCTTCCCAGTTCTGGTTAGGCCCAGCATTCCTAAGAGGACAATACCCACTAGATGTCAGTGTATTGCCATGCAATAAAAACAAATGAGCCAGAAATGTCATCAGGAGTTTTTTGGGATGAGGATATTTCCACTGTGCTGTCTTCTGTCAAAAATGTTGCCAGTAACTCCTTAATTTCTATAAAATTCCTAAGCTTTGTATTTCCAGAGTTTTTCAAGGTTGTTGCAACACATTCCATGGACTATGCCAGCCAGATATTTTTCCACTACCACATCTAACCCCGAACTGACCTTTTGGTCCCGAGATCTTAAAAAACTTTTAAGCACCTTTTGAGCAGCACATAAAAGGAGTGTAATCCCCCTGACTTCTCTACCACTCCCACCTAGAGAGAGAGAAAAAAGCACTTTATTTAGCTGAGGTGTGGGTACACAGAAAAAAAATAAAAAAAAATCAATTCTGCAATATTTTAAATAGCTGAAGAAAATACCTCTCAACTTGATACCAACATGTGAAGAAAAAGAGACTGCATTCTATGAAACATGGATGTTAAAAATTTCTATGATTTTCCTTCTCTCAGCAATCGTTCATTTTGCTATTCAGGTATTCCAAGCAAAGGCCAAAAAACGCTTTTGAGATAATGACTACAAAAAAATGTATTCTCCCCACCACTTCTGCCAAATACTATGATACTGCAAACTGCCCTCCTTCACTTTTGTCCCTGAATTGACTTTAGTGGAATTTATGACAGTTTTATCACAAGAAAATTTGGCCAACATTTCCTAAAAGTTGTGATCTGGGTGGTAGGCCGTTTCAGTATATTCTGCTGCTTGTGTCCTCTTCAGTACTGTTTTCACCTTCTTGAATATTTATTCTGTTTTAAGAAAAATGTACAGCATTTACCTCTGGCAAGAAGAGAAATTGTTTAGGCCTTAGATAAGAATGTCACTTTCTTTCCTAGATGCAAACTTCCATTTTAGGAGGCTTGCTCACATATTTCTGCTGCTGAATTCGAATTTGAATGTTCAGAAGATCAAAACTCCCTTTCACATACACATAAAAATACAAAAACAAGTGAAATTCAGATTTGGAGTGTTTTGTATATGACAAGCCAGCTTTTCTGAATAGCACATACAGACACCTGAGCAAGATTTTAAGTACATAATTTGTTAGGGCTTCTGGGTTGAAGCCTTTTCTTGGTGATCAGATGGGATTCCTTCCTTCTCAGAAGAAACTCTCTTTCTTAAGAAAAGTAAATTTTTTTTTAGATTTTTTTTAGGTAGAATTATCTTGCACCCAGTACTTGCTGCTGAATTCCATGGTTTTACATAGCTCCTATGCTTTTTAACACCAGATTATTGGGAGACAGCCAGCCAATTAGGAAAAGAAAAAAAAAAAGTGTGTATCAGATCTGTGTTTGCAAGACCAGATAAAATTGGGAAGAAAAGAAGAGCCCTCTTAGTCATAAAAATTCAAAGCCTCACTTTTCCTTACAGAATAGAGAATGCAGGAGTGAAAATTGAGAAACATGCCTCCTCGTGTTAAATACCCTCCTGCTCTGCTTTGTGGTGGGCATTAAGCCATGCTTCACAGTAATGCTTGTGGGAGAGACCAAAGGACAGTTTTGGCTGGCTACCAGTTCTGGGATGGTAATGAGAGGAACACATTTAATTAGAAATACTGAAGTCTCATCTTCCACCCAAGAAACTGCTGGGACTGAGTTGTACAAGCTAAACTTGTGGCTGGCATAGGAGAAGTGTAAAAAGGTAGTTAATAAGTTAACTTACTTGGTGTTTATTGGACCTTAGCGCCAAAAAATGTGTCCGTAAAGAGACCCATGCACATGCAACTCTCTCAAAAGGAGCCTGAAGAGATCAGCAGCAAGAGTTTTGGGGAAAGCACCAGCTCTGTACGTGTTCTGACTGGCAAGCATTATTTCCAGCCACATTTGGCTTTCATTTACAAGTCATGCTTTGCACATGGGGTCTGTCTCACAGGTGTAGCATGTTCCAGACAGCAGAGATCAAACGAAATTGGATAAATCTGCCTATTGAGACTTAACACATGATGTATACTGGAAGATATGATACAACACCTTTGGTCCTCTGTAGTTATTCATAAGTTGGAACATTGTCCTATTTGAAGAGGTTCACTGTAAAAGTGTTGTTTAATTTGTTCTAGCCCAACACCTTCAAATAATCATTTGGGATTTTCCTTGTAACTGAAACAGTTTATGTGAGCTGTGACATTTCAGGTGGGTCTTTGTTTTTCATCAGGTCCAGGCTGATTACACTGTCTGCTACTGACAATTATTTCTTCCAGGTCTTTGGGAACACACAGTAATCAAGCATTTGAAACAACAAGGGAGTCAACTTGCTCTATTCCTTTGCAATTTCATTGTTGTGCAAGCCCCAGTTTAGAGGGTCACCAGGAAGCTTTAATTCTTCTAATGATAATCCAGATCTCTCTAGAAGATGGGAAACAATAATTCTTTTGGCATCAAAATTTGTTCAACAAAGTGTAACAACAAGAGAAAGAAAAGTCCAAGACTGTTGTTTTTAAATTTTGTTTTGGTTTGATCACTCATGTGGAAAGAATCTTGTAGGAAATTTATTGCTAGTAATCCTTCTCTATGATAAATTCTGTCTTTAGGGTTTATTCTAATTATCCTTACCCTGAAAAGAGTCATTGAAATAGTGTGAAGGCATATATGTTCCCACAGTCTTAGAAACTATGTGGTATGGGTTTTTGCTCATGTCAAGGCTTAGATAATTGAAAGAATCAGGATGAGATAAAGATCCTTCTTTGGAGGACCTAGTGATCCTTCAAATTGTGAATAGAAGGATGAACCATCATCATGTTCTTGTACAGAAATCCAAGATGCGTTTCATCCTGGGGATGTATATTCTCCACAGGTAGCAATTTATTTAGAAATTATTCTGTTGCATAAGAATTCTGACACTAGGAAGCAGAAGAAAACAGAGGAGCCTAAGAAAAAGCAAATTGTTGGACATGAATAGGAATGGATCTCCAAAGTGTTAGTACAATGAAAACCAAGGTATAGTACTGCCTTTGCACTGATGAAAGGTGGCTGGTTGGAAGGTGATAATAAGTATCAGTCAATCTAGGGAAGCATCTGTAAAGAAAAATATTAACCATGTCTTCTGAAATAGAAATGTGTTCCTAAGTGGAAGCCACTCAGCAGCAGGTTCATTGACTTCATTCTTAAAACCATTCTTGAAAATTTAGGACACACTACATACTGGCAAGCAATGTTAATGAAGGCACTAGATCAGCAGCTGAAGTGCTGTTTTACAAAGCCCTAAGAATGATATCTGCTCCACAGCAGGAGTTAAGGAGCAACTCCAGTGCCCTGAAATGCTGCATCTTGACTTGGTGTGGTAACCTGGGTGACCAACAGGACTCAAGAGGGCTCCCAAGTGAAAATCTGCTGACCACTGGATCCTCCTTTTCAGGCCAGGAAATTCTGAGTCAGAGTTCTCCCTAAAGCACACTAAAGTGACTGAGTTCCATACTGAAGGGGGACACCTAATCTTCACTTTGCTGCAATAGGTATTCCTGGGGAACTGTTTGTTTGGGCACTCTAAAGGAACCTGTAAGGGTGCCAGGACCCTACCTCTGAAATGTCACAATAGATCGCCTGGGGACAGCAAATAAAATGTCCAGAATTTTAATGTCTGGTTGGATATTTTTATGCTCCTGTAGCAATTGCTGCCAGTCCTCAGCTGGTAAAATCCACAGTCTGAATAAGCCAAGTAATGCATAAGTGTGGGAGAACAGCCACAGGGAGCAGCAGTTCTTCAGATCAACTCCAGAAAGAAAGTCACTAAGAAGATTGCTTAAAACATAGGAAAAAGGTGAGAGATGGGCAGAAACACAGGAATGATATTGCTGAAGAGCTAGAGCAGCTGCTGAAAGGGATGTAGTAAAAGACTTGACCAGCTCAAGGAGATACTAAGTGCCAGGGTTGCAGTGCTTGGCTTGCTCATGGGAACAGAGTGAGAGTGAAGAACACTGGGAAGATGATGGGGTATGATGGCAGAGCACTCTCCAGAGGTGTTGGACAGAGTAATACAATGAAGTCGTGCTGCCTGAGGTTGGGGAAATGCCAGGTACCTGCAGGCAGACACTGTGATACTGCAGACTATGGAAACAGAAAGGAGAGGTGGGAGAGCAGAGCGGAACATTTTATGAAAAGCAGTAATATGCTGCTAAGATACCAACTACAAAAAACTCTGAATTTACTTCGAAAAGGATGTAGAAATATCTGGATAGATGTTTAAGAGTAAAACAAGTTGCTCTGCCAGGACAATCTGCCTTTGGACAGCTGGGAAGGAACATGAAAGGGGCTGACTAGCAGCGATCTTCAGTTGAAGTCAGGCTGAGAGGGAAAACTTTTGTGTCTGAACATCAAAGATGCCTAAAAGGCCTAAGAAAAACTCGAGAGATTTTTTTCAAGCATTGTTCTTGCCCTAAGCAATGCTTGGCAGACTAAATACGATTCTTCTTCAAGGTGTGAATTTAAGTTAGTGTTAGGTCAGAGGCACAGCCTGAAATGAGATGGTTGGTGTATATGTTAGCAATAGGAATTTTTAAAAAATCTATAAGAGTGGTCTGGGGCAAAGAAATTGTTCAGGGATGAGTTTTTTGCTGCTGGGGCAATGTTTAATGTTATTTTTTACGAACAATACTCCAGGAATCAATTGCTCCTTCTGAGATTTTTCAGAATGGGAGATTGTGACACAATCTCTAAGAAGGTCACAAAAAGAAATGAATGGAATTGTTTTGCCCATATAAAAATAACAGGGGAATGCTAAAATTCATCATTATTGGCAGCCTCAGGGCACTTTGCAGCAAGTTAGTGCTGCTGGGACAGTGAAGAGGGGTTTGGACCAGGTCTGCTTGCACTTTGCCGAGTTCATATCATTGCTTATTCATTTCTCACTTTCCAAAATATGAAAGCCAGCATTTTTCATATTTGGATGGCAAAATCCAGCTGAGTTAATTAAGTCAGAAGTGAGAAGGATACCAAGTGATTTCATAGACCATGTCAGTTGTGTTTTTTGTGCAGGGGATTTTCTCAATATGCTTTTTGGAACATGGAAGAAAAATCATAATATTTTTGTATTTCCTCCCAATTTTAGTGTGCACTGTAAGTAATGCCCTTCTGATTATGCCATCTTTGTCAGGAGAGGTGTGGTAGCTTTTCACAAGCTCTGTGCCTGACTAGATAAGTCGGTCTAGGACTTAGGACTAGACACCATCCAAACTGGTGGAGTTTGACAAGTTATTACATGTTCACTGAGTAATTCTGTGGATATGATATGAGCATATGGTAAATTTAAGTTACTGTTGTATAGCTTCACTCTCTTTCACTGCAGGCTGAGAGGTCTGCAGCACCCAAACTAAGAGCTATCTTCCATACTTTGCTAGAAGAGTTATGATCATAGACAATGGAAATTTTATATCACTTGTGATGGCTGAGCAATGGTAATGAAATACGAGTTCTACTGTTCAAGACTAAATATTGGGTCAAGTTTTGCCATCAGCATGCTTTGACCTTTATTTGCCCCTAGAGGTGAATAGCCAAATTTTCACTACTCAGCAGTCCTCCCTTCCACTTCCATTTTGTTGTGGCTGCTTTCCTCTCTCACCCCTGTGTATAACCTCATTTATTCAGACTTCAGATATGATTATAAGAGGACTGAAATCAGCTGGTAAATAACTGTGATAGAAGGTTTTGTAGTACAGACATAACTTCTCCAGAAACTGGAGGATGGCTCCAAGGATGATGTGTTCACAAAGACTATTACCAGAACCAAGAAAAACAAGGCTATGTATTTAGCACAAGGACAGCAGGATTTGAACCCTACAAAATTAAATTTGATCTACCTTATATTTGTCTGTTTGCTTTTGTTGACAGCTTTTTTTGGTCAGGTCTCTACATTTTCAAAGTGACATTATACAGTGAATCTTACTATATAAAAAATGAAAAATACATTAGACTTTTATCTGAGACAGTGAGATGCACACCTTGGCAAAACTAAAATGTGTTTTTCTGGCCATTAGAGATATATGAAGTTATTTTATAGCTCTCTGTTCTCATGTAGCTCTCTTTTTGCATGTAGCTATTCATCAACAAATACATAGTATGAGTAATTTCCATTAAGAACAGCTATATTAAAGTTTTAGTCTCTCACAGCACAACTGCAGGAGATTCCAGTGTGGTCATAAACTAGTAAGCAGCTGATTCCCTCAGGTAACATTAACAGAGAGGAAACTGTACTGCCCACATGCCTAAGACAGCTTTCCACTGATTTTCCATTAAGTGTTCTGTCAGTTTGCTGAAGTTTGCTTGTTGAAAGAAGCCAAAATAATATATGGAAAAGAAGAATTAGTTAGAGGTGAGAGAATAACACTCTGGGAGTTTCTTTCAGGTTTGGGAAGTTGCTCTTTAATTTTTTTCCATTTTTCCAGGAACCACAAGACAAACTTTTAGCTGCTTCAGTGCTATGTGCTGTCTTACAATGTGTTGTAAGATTAGGAAAAAGGTTTTTGTGACATGCTGAAAAACTCTTCTGGTGTTCTATTTTTTGTTTCTAATCTATAAATTGTAAGTATTACTAGAGGAATGAAGTCAGTGCGGGATCAGATTAGAGAAAGGTTACTATTGGTGCAAATAGCAACCATCAAAAAGAGAGTGAGAATGGGTGGGGATGTCTAAAAATACCCAAAGGGAAATATCTCAATATACACTGCAGTTATGTTTAAAATACACTTTTATTCTGTAGTCACTTGGTGATGCTCTTGAGTTGTATTTCAGCTTTGGGACTGATAATTTGCAGAAGAGAATGTACTACTTAAATGTTCTTCCATTTTAGTTCCTATCTCTAAGCTGAATCCTGAATTTAGTAGGATTTGTACACTTCTAAGCTCTCTCTTACGTCTCTCCTGCACAGACTCAATAAGCAAAGCTGAAGTCATTGTGAATTCTGTGCCAGAAATGATCAGTCCAGGTGGTGTGATGCATCTCATTATTTCCAATCGTCTGAAAGTATCCACTGAAAATTAGTTGTTCAGACTCTCTTCATTGTTGCTAGAGACTCCAGAGAGTACTTCATCTCAACTCACCATAAACCAATTCTCTTTTGACCACACAAGAAGCCTAAATGATTAGATTCTGCTTTTTCTTTGCAAATCCTTCCGAAGTTTGTTTTCTGGTTGCTTTTGGCTTTGTGAGCTAACCCAGCCCAGTACAGCACAGCTGGGATCTACCTGAGATACAGCAGAGAGCATGTCATGCTATAGAAACCACTCTGGGGCACATGACCAAATGTTCAGAGATTTCTGCAGTACCTCAACTGTAATAGGAGCCCAAGGACCTAACCCACATCTGAAACAATGGTAAAAATAGCTGCATCAGCTCTGCCTTGCTATTTCCAAGACTTCTTTTCATGCCAGCTTCCCATGGATGCTCTAGGGAACTGAGTCTTCTGAAACTGCAGTTGCTGAAGCCCAGGAGACGGTGGAGTCACCATCCCTGAAGATGTTTAATAGGCGTGTGGATAACTTAAACACACTGGATGATGTGGTTTAGTGGTTCAGGGGTAACAGTGGCAGTGCCAGGTGGATGATCCGACTGGATGATCTTAAAGATCTCTTCCAACCTTGATGTTCATGATTCCATGATTCTCTGATCCTGGGCCTGTTCTGACACATTGCTATTCATCTAAAACAGTTAAATGGGGGTTTTAGACTGACAAAATGATCTAGGAAGTTCTGACTTGTATACAAGGCCAGAGAACATAGTCACATTTTATTTTTCATTATATTATCTTTCTGGTGCATTTATTTTCTCAGATGGGTAATATCTTTAATTGACTACTTGGATCAAAATGTAACTGTAAAGCATAAATACTTACACATACACTTTATAGTCTATGTTTTAAGAATGTGTAACAAAGGAAGCTACCTGTGTCTACCTGTGTGATGCCAGAAAATATACCTTAAATAAATGGTATTTAAAAGTAAATATCTGCAAGTTACACAACTGATGCTTTTATATTTAAGGAAACTCACTTGGAAGTGGGGGGACTTTAAAACCAGACTCAAATGTGAATGTCTTTTCATTGGTAATGTCCTGTCTTTCAAAAGGGTATGCTTGAAAGCTCTGAGTTAGATGTTTTTTGACTTTGGCCTCATGATCTGACTAATCACAAGCTTAGAATTTGTAGATGTCATATCAGTACCAATTTGCCTTAAATTCCAAAGTTTTTTCTTGGTTGGCAGCAATTTGAACAAGATGCAGCAGACCCTGTCTAAATGGAACATTGGTAGATGTCATATCAGTACCAATTTGCCTTAAATTCCAAAGTTTTTTCTTGGTTGGCAGCAGACCCTGTCTAAATGGAACATTGCAATTATGTTGCTGTGACATCTCAAGTAAATACTATTTCAAAGTTTTATTATTGGATGTGAGCAGCAAACACACCAACAAGGAAAATCAGTTAATTCCACACATTATTTTCAAACTGTAACATCCTGGGGGGTGCTTGAACCTGGTCAGCTGTATGGGAATGTGGTGAAAACAGGGTGCACTAAGCAAGCTGGGAAAGCTGCTGAAGTCCTGAAGAGGCGCTGACACTCCATCGCCTGTGCCAGAGGAATTTTGTTCTCACAGACAGCAGAGGAGCTCTCAAGGCAGCTTGTAAGCCTCCAGATGATGGCTGAGCCATCACCTACCATGAAGATGTCAGTGAAGTTCACGTGAACTTGGACATTTAAATTTTTATTCCCCCTAATCTGCAATGCATTCATTGATGTTGCTGGCAAATTTGGCAGCATTTTCTGATCCCAGAGCTCATAGAATCCCCTCTGCTCAGGCAGAACAGAATGTTTTGTTGCTGCAGCTAAAGGGCAGGGGCAATTTTAACCCTCACTCTAGGAACAAAAAGCAAAAGCAGAAATCCAACTATAAATGTTCCTAAGCTTTCAAAAACAAATTGCAGTTTTGCTTTTGGGTCAGAGTCCTTGTCCTGTGTGCTCCATCAATGGAAAGAAATAATTATCTGTTGAATCAGTGAATTCCTCTCCAGCAGATTTCTCAAGCACTATAAAGGAGTCTAATACATAGAACAAGACATCTGTGTTGAAAATTTGAAGGAATGCTTATTACTATTTTGTCTCAATCAGTATTTTTCTCTCTATCTCTTTTTCAAGAAAAGAAAACGATCTCTGTATTCATCAGTCTGGTATGTGTAAAACATTCTGTTTATTTCTGAGTGACCACAGGAAGAATTCTAAAGTTGTATGTTTACTGGAAATTGTATGAATTATTTGAGTTATTAGTTATACACCCCTTATTTTTATAAAACAAGGAAGAGCATATGTTTCAAATTTGACATAAAATAAGGTCATACAGAGAGGCAGAAAACCCTGAATTTCATATATCAGAAAAAATAGTAATTCAGAATAGCTCGAAAGTATATTGCTACAGCCCATGCCTGACACTGAAGATATTTTCTACTCCTTCCTCCATCTGTTTCTTTTTTCCTCATATAAAACCACTCTTTGCAAGAAGAGGGATTTTATATCAGGATCTGATTGTCAACTGAATGTAAGTGATATTTTTCAACTAACATGTTTGAATATTGAGTATTAGCCATTTTTGAGAGAGTGGGTGCCCTTAAATTTTAAATTGTTCCTCTTGCAATAGTTGCTAATTTTATTTGCAGATTTCTCCATCTCAAATACAGCTTATGCTGCAAATGACATAGTGAAAACAACAACTTTAGTAACCTCAGAATATAAGATTATTTGTAGAACTTACATTATTTTTAGGCCAAGTGCTATAAACAGACATGTTTTCACTGCATTCTAAACTATATCTATGTGATGTCTCAATATAATTCAAACTATGTATCCAGGTAGGGTAGAGTTGCTGGAATTATGTATATTTATCACCTTGCTTTTCATTGGAATTGCTGTCCTGTTAAGGAGCAATGGATGACTAGGGGCTAAGGACTGTAATGCTTTGAGGTATGCTGAATGTATTAGGCCTGGAACCAAGGCAATGCAATTCTCTACTCAAATCAATAAATTAAACTGCATTCTCCAAGCTTCTATTTAATAATTGCTGATGATGGCTTGGGATATACTGTGTACTCACTATAATGTGTAATCTAGTGGCAAGCCAGGAACTAATGGTGCCTCTGTCAGCACCTGTTGGTGTGGAAGATCAGATACAGTCTGTAGTTAGCTATCCTTTACTTTCCAGCCCTTTTGTTCATATGCTTTTGTGTCTTGGAGCCAGCTGAGTGTCATGGAATCATTAAGCTGCTGGACATTGAGGATGGTCTGGGAAAATTGTGAGACACTGGCTGAAAAGGCACAGGTGCCTGAAAAGAATGAAAGGGTTCAGAGGAGGAGATCTGACCTGAATATTACAGCTAACCTGGCAGAATCCCCCATGTTGTCTTTTTGCCCCAAGGTTCCTCACAAAGGACCATCAGGACACAGTGGCCTGGCTGCAGTGATGTGGACTCAGAGGTATTTCTGTGAGACTGACTGAGTCCTTTACAACTACTGTATGAACAACTCTGAACATGAATTTTCCTAATTAGTGAGTCATTTTAACCTTCACTTTCTTTTCTGTAGAACTGCTGCCTAGGGGCACTTCTGTGTTGCTGATTATGCTGGCTCAAATGCATAACAGTACTTCTACTGAGGTGCATTGTATGGTCCACAGAATGTTCACAGAATATTCTGAGTTGGAAGAAACCCACAAGGATCATCAAGTCCAACTTCTGGTGCTAAACAAGACCATCCCCAAGAGTTACACCCTGTGCCTGAGGGCATTGTCCAAATGCTTCTTGAACTCTCTCAGGCTTGGAGCTGTGACCCCTTCCCTGTGGAGCCTGTTCCAGTGCCCAGGCACGCTCTGGGTGAAGAAACTTTTCCTGATATCCAACCTAAGCCTCCCCTGACACAACTTCAGGCCATTGCCTCAGGTCCTGTCTCTGGTCACCACAGAGCAGAGATCAGTGCCTGCCCCTCCTCTTCCCCTCATGAGGAAATTGTAACTGCAGTGAGGTTTCTCCTCAGTCCCCTCTTCTCCAGGCTGAACAGACCCAGTGCCCTCAGCTGCTCCTCAAGGCCCCTCCCCATCTTTGTTGCCCTCCTTGGACACTCTCTAATGGTTTAATGTATTTCTCATATTTTAGCACCCAAAAGCGCACACAGGACTCAAGGTGAGGCTGCCCCAGTGCAGAGCAGAGCAAGGCAATCCCCTCCCTTGCCCAGCTGGTGATGCTATGCCTGAATGCACCCTAGGAGGTCAGCTCTTCATTTTAAGATCAGACAGAATTCCTTTTCTCCCCTATCCCCTCCCTTGCCCAGCTGGTGATGCTATGCCTGAATGCACCCTAGGAGGTCAGCTCTTCATTTTAAGAAGATCAGACAGAATTCCTTTTCTCCCCATCAGAAACTTTATTTCAGTTCTTCCATACTCCAGCATCACCTGCTGTTTCAGTAGCACTGCTCTCTTCATCATTGAGATCACAAGGGCAACAACTGTAAATCAAGAAGCAATTCCTGTGGAATTCCTCGAGATTTCCAGTTTGGCAATTAATTTCTGATAAGTAGTCTCTAGGCACAGTAATATGTGATGATTAAGCATGCCAGGGAATGATTTTGGGATTAAGAACCTCTGTCATTTGTGTGATTTATGAACTGCTAGAACAGGTCATGGTTGTGATTTCGGTCCAAGCCAGCTAGCAATTTCTTAAGTGATGTTTGAACATGGGTGGAGTTGATATGGACTAGAGATTGCACAGGCTGAACAAAAGGCACCTTAAAAGTGGTCACCAAATTAGGAAGGGGAAGGAAGTTGAGCAACGTGGGCATAGGATGTTCTGTTCTAGAAAATGGGTCTAAGCATAATTTAGTTCACTTCTAGTTTTGTATTGTCCAGACCTCTGTTTTTCATAGTAGTTGCAGTTATTTACATTTTGTGTATTATTTATTTATTTCCAAGTTATTTATAAAAATGTACATGCACACATGACAAAGAACAGAGAAAGTAATTTTGTCATTTGTCAAAACCTGTGCTGAACAGTTTGCTTGAGACAGTGTTATACAGACTGTCTTTTTTAGGGAGTGAAATGAGTGACTAACTTGGTAATGGAGTTGGCAGAGACAGTGTTGGCTAAGAGCTTGGACCAAGAGCTTTGATGTAATAAAGCTGCACTTTCAAGGCCTTTTCTGCAGTGTTTTGGACAGTCTGGAGATCCAGCGATTACTGCTCCATTATATCAGTCCCTGTGGGTATTGCCAGCTGATCCCCACCAAGCTGCTTAAGTGCACTAACTTCTGAGAACTTAGAACTTAACTATTTTTTTTTTCATTCTGGATTAGATTTATTAATTAGTCTTGCATGGATTTAGAAATTCCATGTAATTCGTGTTTATTTCTGGTAGGAATGTAAGTGTTCTTTTGAGTTTTAATGGAAGTGGAAAACCACTTTAATCTCTTTTGAATCAATTTCATCTCAATTGAAACCTTTTGTTTTCACATGGACTGTAGTTAGGAGCATTTTAAATAACACAATTACTGGTAGAATCCTTAAAAAATTTTATCTCTGTCACAGGCACACTCTGCCCACTGAGGCATGATGTAGGCATCATCTGTTCTTGTATGCAGAACACATTTAATAATAGTCTGGCATTTCTTAAATTTTTGGACCTGATATTCTGGAATAACATATTTTTGGGTATAATTAGAACAAATACTGTTATTAAAAAATAATGATCTAATTTTCTGGCAATGTCCAGCAATTTCTCCTTGACATTTAGTCCCTAAACATTATGGTAATACTGGTGTTTCCACTCTACCAGTAACATGTTTAGCAATTTACCAACCTCTGTTATTAACATACAGTAAAAAAGGTAAATATTTTATCAGAAGGTAGCTCAAAGATATTCAAGAGACTGATCAATCTTTCAGGCCTGGCAGTACCTTAGCAAGTTATTAACAGCTAAAGGGAAAACTTGAGTTTATAAAACTAGAGTTTATAAAATCTAAATGAATGTGTTAAAGAATATTCAATGCTGACCTGTTCATTCTACCACTGTGAAGAATGTCAAGACTGTCAAGAATCATACTGGGAGGGAATATAGCTTTGTTTGTAAAACATAAAATAATTGTAGTGCTTTTTAGCTTTTCCCTCCTTTAATTTCTTTGATAAATTGGTGGATACATGGCAAGATAAAAGAATGAATGCAAATCCTTTCAGTATCACAAGCTAGAAAATATTTGCACCAAGGTGGCACTTATGGGAGAATCAGCAGTTTATAATTATCCAGACAGACTGAATCAGAACAAAGCTGGTCTCCTATCACTGGGGAACACTAAAAACAAATTTAAATTAATGTTTCATTCCCACAGAACTCTGTAAGGTTCCTGGTGTAAAACTATTAAATTTTTTTTGTACAATCATCATTATATAAGCCTTAAGTTATAAAGTTATAGGTTCTTAAAGTTATGTTTGAAAAATAGAGGGATCTAGATAGTTCTCTGTGGATTTAATGGTAATTTCAGTACCATTAAAGTGCACTAAGCTTCATTATTGTACTTTAAAACCTGTTTGGATCAGGCTGCTGTGTGTATGTGTATGAGCTCAGAATGTGCACGTGACAGCCAGGGTACAATAAAGCATGTGTGGCTTAGCTTGAACACTGTTTCCATTCCACAGTTATAATCTAATGAAAGTACATAGAAGTTTAATTTAAAAAGCAGCATTGAACTCTAAACCACTGTAGTGCTAGGACACAAGCTGTGTAGAAAACCACATGGGAAAGTGGTGATTACAATATTACATTTTTTCTTGTGGGCTCTGTTGGGTTCACATAACGTGCTCTACCAAAGTATGTCTGTTTTCCTTTCCTCAGCAGAACAAAAGTGCTATTGCTGCTTCCTCTGCATTAGCCACGGTGTTTTATTTCGCTCTGTGGACATGCCATCAGTCCTGTCATTTAGTTCTGCTTCAGCACAACATTTAGGTTCATGGGTGCCTCCATCAAGACAAGCAGCACTTCCCTCCATCCCCTGCTGTGTGGCATGCTGGCAGGGAAAGGTGACACAGCAGATCTCAATGGGTTCTTTATGTGTGATAGCTAAAAACACTTCCCTACACAAGTTATTAACAGATGATAACTGGTAGAGGTTGCACTATGTAATGGGTTGGATTACTTGGTCTCTTGTAAACAATATCCTATTTCTAAAGGGAAGGCATTGAAGAATTGCTTGTTGTAACCATGCAAATTGGCACTATTTCAGCAGTTTTGGTCAACTCATAAAGTTAACAGCTTCCAAGGCCAGTGCAAGCAGCACTTTCTATTTTTCAGCTTTTACCCCAGCCTGCCACAACTATAAAGAAAAACTATGATGTTACTATGAAACACTGAGCAGATGCCAAGTAATGATAGACCAGATCACCCTCCACCAAAGACCCCAAGGGTTTGCCTGTTATTCTGGCCCCTTGCAGACTCAGCAGTGTTGAAACGGAACTGTCTCTCTAGGAAAGGGCCGGAAAGTGGAGGGTCATATAAAACGAGGTACTTCACCACCTAGCTTGCTCATTTGACACACTGAATTAAGCTCTTTTCGAGCTTAAGAAAAAGCAAAAGTCTTGGAGAAATCTTTATTAAAAAAGGTGGTTATTTCTGTTGCTGAACAACCAGAAAACAAGTCTCTCTAATGTTTTGACTACAGAGAAGTCACTTCAGCTGTACTCTGCTTATGCCATGTCTCCTAGACTTGCTCTGTGGAGAACAGGTGATTTCCCCTCAAAACTAAATATCCCCAAGTTCTTAAGTTGTGGGTGTTTTTTTTGTTTGTCTGGGTTTTTTTTGTTTGTTTTGTTTTGTTTTCGTTTTTGTTTTGGTAGACTTTAGCACATTTTTTCAGGATTCTTTCCACTTGCTTAAATGAAATGCCCTAAGATGCATTTCATTCTGCCTTGAAGAAAATATATTTAGATATAGTTATTTTTAACTAGCAACAGAAGTGGGATAAACCCCACTTTTTGTGTGTTTTAGCAAGGGTTTCCCTGAAGTAAGATTTAACAAGATTCTCTTTGTCATTGTTTCATATTACATTCCCTCTTCCAGACAATAAAAATAAGTTTACATCTTGGAGATTATAGTTGAGTAATCATAAAATGAAATGTATGATGTCAAGATTAAAATAAACAAGCTGAAGGCAATCTGGCAACATGATAAAGTACTAATTTAATTGTGAGAAATGGCCAAACATATAAAAGGGGAAACCCAAGTATGGGTAAACACAGATGAAAGTCCTAGGAATGGATTTAAAAAAAAAAAAATCACTAGACTAAGCTTTAGCCATGGTATAAATATTTTTTGATTATTTTTTTCCCCAGAAAACATAATAGAAAAGTATTTACAAATTATTGGCTGATCAAATGACCTCTGAATTACAATTTCCTAGTTACTCCATATAAATTACAACGGAGAATCCAATTTAAGCGATGTAATTCACTTTTTTTGGTTACTTGTTCTTTCAGAAGTCAATAAACTTCAGAGAGTCCAGAGAAAATAGAAATATTATTTATATATCCTAGCCACTCTTTTGAAAAGTACCTACCCCTTTCTTGACAGTTGTTGGGAAAATAGGCTTCCCCTAAAATTTTGTGAATGATAGAGCTTTTGCAGAATTCCAGGGGAGTGAGGGTGCTCTGTGGTCTGGAGGAGCAGTTTGACACCATCCCTGTCTTTTTCTCCCCGATTTTGTATCTGCTGTTGAGTATTTGTTGGCTGGAGTCCACCTCTACTGGAGCAGCCCTGTTCTCAGCAATTCCATGTGTCCCTCCACCTTCCCTTTTGTCAGGGTGGACACTCCACTGCTAAGCACTGACTTGCTGAACTCTTCAGACAGAGACATTTTTGCTGTCAGATGGAAAGTTGAGAATCAGGAGAGGAAGGGAATTCTCCCATTTTCTCTGGGACTTGAGCTGCTGCTGCTGCAGTCCTGGTAGGGCTCACAGGATATCGAATGACCACACTTCAAACCACCAGACAGCTCCACAGTGTCTTCCAGCCTTGGATAGCTCAAACCAAGGGTGAGATGTAAGACTAAACTGTTCTACCTGTGGGTGCCTGGTATAGCTACAGGCACACCCAGGCTCACACTGCTGTACCCTCCATAAATTCCTGTTTTCCACAGAAAGAGGGTTTGGCTGTGTAGACTGAAAAGGTACTGTGGAAGACTGTGACTGCTTGTCCTACCTGAAGGCTTGGAATATCTGGAACCTGGAGGATAATCATGCTTATAAATGCAGCTTATATATGCTACAGGCTTATAGTGAATTTCTTGATTTATTTTGTGAACCCCTCAGTTAGTATGTTTGCTGTAATTGTTAAAAACTTCATCAGCCCAAAATCACAAGAATAATTACTTCATTAGTGCTTCTGCTGAGATCAAGGATTATGGTAATAACAATTCTGCAATCTATTTTGATTTTTGCCCTTACATTAGATAAATGACTGCTATTACTGCTCTGATGGTTGTTTACTCAGCAAATGAACTTCATGTCAGTTCACTTTATTGTACTTCATAATTTATTTGCTCAGTGTTGTTTATAGTGTGACTAAGCTGATGAAGGCTTTATCATGTTTGCATTGAGAATGCTGTGAAGAAAGCCAGACTGACTGGTGTATGCCCAGTGTATAGAGAATGCTCCATTGTGGAAAGCAACTAAAAACTTTATACATAAGAAACAGCACTTCTCAAAACTGATGACATTGTAAACTCACAATTTATTTCTTATACCTTTTATTTTCTCAAAATAGACCTTTCAATCACAACTTCTGTCTCTTATTTAGATATTTTTGCTGTCACTGTTGGATGAGTTAATTCCCAGTTTCAACATGACTCCACCCTTTCCTAATACAAGCCTATACTTCTCTGTGCCATTATCTTGCTGTTATCTGGACGACCCAAACCTTCTTGTAAATTCTATGCAGCAAGAGATGCAGGGCTGAATTCTTCCGGCTCTGCTCTTTTCCAAGTCCCCATCCACACGCAGTGACTCATCCAGTCTGCTATCACCTGGGAGAAGAGCCGGTCTGTACAAGTCAGGAAGAGAGGTTCGCACTCTTAAATCCAGTTACAGCAATGAGTAGCGCTGAGTTTTGCTCCACTCATCTGGAAAATGAAACTTCCTTCCTCCCACCAATAAGTCATCATTGTCTCAAATGGCCAGTCATTCCAGAAAAAATGCTTAGAATTGGAATTTTCAAGGTTCAAACAGAATTTCATACTGCTGTTAATATAGCTGGTTCTTGGATTAATTAGGGCCATAGATGCCTCTGTTAGGCTGGAGAATATTTGTCAGATAACAGAGGTTGAGTCTGGGAGTATCTGTACTATTTGACTTTTCACTCATTGAACTCTTATTCTGCTGTAATGATAAACACGGAGAACATTTGAGCTGACCAGGGAGCATGACCTGCAAGAGAAAAACATACTATAAAATACAGCAATTACTTGAAAATGTAAAAGAATTTTGTGTGGAACCTTTTTGATAAATTTGGTGGTCATTTGAAGAGCTGAGCCAGTATTGCAGCCAGTGGACAGGGGCATATGTGCATCCAGGATTAAGCATGAATCAAAACACATGAAGAAAAAATAAGACTTACTTACTGTGGAGCTGTATTGTTATGGGTCTCATTAGCATGGGCAACCAGCTTAGCTGAATGACATTCCATGCCTCCTCTGTGGCTCCTGTTGGCATTTTTCACGAGAAGGTTCTTTAATGTTGGCAATCTTTTATTGTTATTTTATTGTTATATAGCTGTACCCAGGCTTTGCCTGTGGTGCAGAGGGTGCTTGAGAGGCGAATAAAAATATCAAGCAGATGGTGACATTCTCTGCAATTATCTTCTCTTCAGAAGTTTGGGACTACTTTACTTGAGGCAGGTTCATAGTCTGACTAAATGTTCTTACATGAATGTGTGTGATTGCATTTAGACTTCTGCCATTGTGTTGAAATAATTTAAGAGGTTAAGTAAAGGTTTGTGTGAATACCTCCTCCTCCTATTCAAACACTACTTGTGATGTACTGACTTCCTCTGATAGTGCTCTATCCCCCATTCAGAGAGGCCAGACACTGGAACAGAAAAATAACAAAAACCAAAAGAGTATTATATTGATATGCATCTCAATAGTCTTGATGGAGCCTAAATAAAAGGCTTGTTCCCTCTTTTGGCCAAATGTTAGAACACTCAAATAGAAAGCGTTTGAATCCAGGGCTCAGCTTTTTTTGTTTTGTACCCATCTCTAAGGAAAACACCATCTCCAGGGCACATCTGTGGTAGAGGAGCTGAAGCCTCTCTCTTAATGGTTCCTGTGAACTTCTCTGAGATGTGTTTCATGGTCATCCTCAATTAGCAGCAAGGAAAGCATGAAGAACAGCCAGAGCAAACCTGTGCTATGTGTTGGAGATAGTTTCTCTCAAAGCATTTGAAACAGCAGACACAGCTGGGGATCATTTCCTTTTCCAAACAAACATCACAACCTGATCTGGTTCTTCAGACACTTTAAAATTCCATTTTCTTAAAAAATTCATCCAAAGCAATATATTAGGGAAAAGATCTTAAAAGCACTATGACTAAAAGTGCTCTAGGGAAACAAGATGAACTGATTAGACATTTTTCTGTGGTTTGATAATTCTACAACACTTATTCTTATATTTTTGGTACATCCAAAAGTAAAGAATTTGTTACTCTATAAATAACTTGTTAGCTAGAGAAACAGAGTGACAGACCATTTATTACATAATTTTGGGTTGGTTTGGTTTAAAAGATATGTTCTATTCTAACTCCTACAGGATATTTCTGTGTATGTATATAGCTTTTGAGGAAAGATCAAGTAACTGCCTCTGTCTGTTTATTAATCTGAATATTCCTCAAACAAATATTTTTATCTGTGTGAAGGAATAAATCCCAGAAGGATGTGATGAGGATTAGCAGGCCAAACCTATCTTGATATGCCTTAATACTGAGCCTGGAATAAATCTATGGAGAGACAGAAAGGATGAAGAACAATTGCTATAAGGTCAATGAGCCTTTGAAAGACAACTATTGCTAAAAAAATATTGCTAATTATATTTTAATCCTTAATGCTCCACTGGCTCTGTGGAATCTGTGAACTGAAGTTATGATATAGTACCTCTGAAATAGAGCTTTTTGTAGCTGAGCTCTCAAATTTGTAAGTAGGGATGGTATGAAGTTGGCACAAATCAGAGATCTTCCAGGTTTTACTTAATCTTAGATCACAGAAATGAGATCACTTGTAAAAGTGTGCTGCTCTTATGACGTACTAGGCAAACACTGTGAGAAGACATTGATTTTTCAGTGGATTTAAATTCCATTTAAAACATTTTTGAGACAATTTCTCTTAGTTTTATTGTACTCAATAAGATGGATCAGCAACTGGGAATATCTTTGACCTTCCATCTTGTAATAAGCTGCTGCAGTTTTTGGAGTCCACCACAAAATATTTTTCTTCTCAACCTAGAGTAAGCCTATGGTATCTTTTTCTCCCAGCCTGTCTGCCTCCAGCCTGTGTGTATAATTTACTTTCCCTATAAAACAGAGTCAGTCTTTAGTCTCCTCCAGATGCCTTCTTCTTGTCTCACAGCCCCCTTAAAATTTACTCCATAAATTCACATTTTGTACAGCTTTATTTTTTGCATGCAATAATAAAATTTCTGCAGCTTGAAAGGTGCAAAAATTCTGCCATGGCACATTCCTCATGAAGAAAATATCTTCTAGTGAGTGGTATATGCTGCTTCTTCTATGAGGTTAAAAATATGATCTCTCACAATAAACTCCTATTTAAAGTGATAGCCTCGTTCAAGTGTTGTCTTCTGGACTGAAGGTTTGCTTTGTATTCCAGTAACACATATCTGTCACCTAATCTGTAAAAGATTAAAAAATTAAAAAACATAAAAAATGTAAAACAAGGGCTTTTTATGAGCACGAGGCCAGTGGTAGTGAATGTGTTTTGTATTTGTATTTGGATGCCTCAGCACCTTTTGTAGAAATGAAGTATAGAATTGTCAGTGGCAGCCAAGGTGGGACGTTTCACTCTGTGCAGTCTGTGAAAGGGAACTTTTAAATGGAGTAACCACATTGATTTTTGCTGGAAAGAGATAGATGCTTATACAGCACATAAGGGAGATGCTGAATCTGGTAGCCTGACAGAGGTGAAGCTGCTGCACCTCCAAACCCTGGGTCCATGAGGCAGTGAGACAGAGCGTGTACTCCCAGCAGGCGCAGACACAGTTATCCATGTAAGCAGTACATGTGTCACACAGATAGACACAGACAGACATTCAGCACCTGCACAAACACAGAATCATCAGTGTCACCTTCCTCTTCCCTTCTCTGGCTGATCAGGAAGATGACTGCTAGTGGGGGTACCGCAGCAGCTGATCTTATCCACTGGTCTGCAGGCTCTCCTGTGATAGGCCTGAGAGCAGCTGGGACTGGGTTATTACTGGAGTTCCATCCTTTGCCATTGCTCCTCTCTGCTACTTTCTCTCTGGAGGTCACCTTTTCACTGCATCAACTGATATGTGTAGTATAGAATGAAAAATTATCTGCTTTGAAATACTGGATAGAAGTGGAGTATGTTTGAAGAGGTTAATAGAAATTCAGGGACAGCAGCTGCTGTGGAGTACTTATAGGCAACCTGCAGCAGTTAAATGTTAATAGCCAGCATGCAGGCTACAAGGGTGATGCTTCTTTCACGTGATGAAATAAAAATGCCAAACAAGTTGTACTTGTTTTTACCTTTGCAAGCCTTATGTAGGTTGTATTTTTCAGCAGAGAAATAATGTAGGTTCTGGGTGCCCATTCATCATCTTGCATCACAACACTTTTGTTTAAATGGAGATTCAGAATTCAAAATTTGGACCAAAAAATTCTCTTAAAATGGAATAAATTCAGAGCTTTTACTCAAATATTCTAGAATTTTGGCAAATTGCATCTGCAGATTTGATCTTTATGTCTTCCTGTTTTCTATTCTGAATGTTGAAAATATGATTATAAATAATAGTGATAATACTAATAACAGCAGTAATAACATAGAGTGTAGTCTCTGATTAAATAGCTGTGCTCTTGCAGAATGGTGACTGCCTGAATGCTTTTCCAGCAGCATGAACCATAGAAAAGCCTCACTTGGAAGAGACTTTAAAGATCTTTGCAGTGCTTTTCCACTGGTTCCTCTCATAAGGCTTTGTGTTTCTTATAGAGGTGACTGATCTTGGAATTGTTTGGAGGCATGAAAATAAGATGAATTCCATCAGACTTCACAGATTTTTTTCACTGCCTCCAATGGGTGGGTGAGACACGAGAGCTTAATGCATGCATCTGATGTCTGCTAAGACTGAAAAAGATGACTTTCCAAGACCTCTAAGCTTTTGGGCTTGGGAATATGCTCATGAGCAGCGGAAGGTCACAGCTGACACTGAGCAGCTGGGCCTGTTTTGAAAGTTTGTGGTCTGGGAGCAGTAAGATAAACAGCAGCTCATCAGAGTCTTACTAAAAAATAAATAGAGCATGTTATCCCCAACTTTTGAACAATTAGGAAAAAGCATCATAATGGACTTTATTAGTTATAGTTTAAAAAGGTGTCCAGAAGTCCCTTATTTGGGGGAAATTGGTTTTGGTCTGGAAGAAGAGAACAATACTGTTCATAGTTGTTCAGTTATTTAGCCCATGCTCTTGGCAAAAATTGTGATCAGTTTTCGCTTAAATCAGCTTCCCTTATGAACAGCTGATATTCCATGGCCAGTTCATGGACCTGACTGGGTATTCCAACTTATTAATTATTCCTAAAGATTTTTTATGACTAAGTTTAAAATTTTATTCTGCAATTTTTCTCCTTCTGTTTATCGCTTCATACAAAAAATGGCACTGCAGAATTCTGGTCTCTGAGCTGAATATGAAGCTGAGGGTACTGAACTGGACTCACATAATTTGCCATGTATTTGGCCCCTCTTCTTTTTTTTTTAAAGAACAAATGATGATAACATCTATTGGTTTTCATTTTAATGCACTAGAATTAGCTGTAATAGAAGTTTTCCAAAGTGCTGTAAGCAGAAGAATATAAAGTTATGCCAAAAAGACTATGAATAATAGATCTGAAGAAAATCCTGGAATTGTATGTGTTCCATTATGAGGTTGCATTAGGCAGAACTCATTTGCCAAATTTACTATGTTTTGAAGAGTATTTTTTTTTGGTACAATTTTTGCTCCAAGGAACCAGAAATCAACATGCTATGTATATCAGCTGTTGAGTGGGAAATTTGTAATGTTTAACAAAGGAAATAGGTAAAAAAAACCTTTTTTTTTAAATAAAAACTTGTCTTTTGCTTTGTTGAAAATGAAAGAAATCCCTGGAGAAAAATAAAGAGCCTTGTTGGTTTCTTCTACACACACTCCGTGTGTATCTTCAGACTGTATCCACAAACAGCTCCAAACCATCAAAGAACTTCAGAACTGTGTTAGTGTCTTCAGGGGAGCTATTAGAATTTAACTTTTCCTATATTCCATCCTTTAAGTGGTTGGCAAAATAAGGATTAAAGAGTTGGAAAAAAAAATAAAATTACATTCACTGTTCCTTCCTAACCCATCATGTACTGAAACTGAATGAATCACAGATAAGAATAAACAGGCATATTTGAGAAATTTTTATAACATGCAGGGCATATCATCAACATAATGTTATTTGTTAACATGATAATTATAAGATATTAACATTTTCTTTACTCCTCTATACTTAATGAACAACAAACTCAAAATGCAACTGATACATACAACTGAGAGGTGGTGGATTTTACATACTTATGCATTTTAAGTTACCTGAAGTTGTTGCTTGACTGAAGTGTTTTGCAAATATGTTTTGCGAAGTATGTGTCACAGAAAAACATATATTTTTTGAATCACAATCTAAAAGATGTCTGCAAACACTAAGGGACTTTGCCTTGTCTGAACTTTGATGATAGAATAGATGCTTTTCTAGAATTTGTCTTTGCAAGCTGCTTCAAGCAGAAGACCCCAGTACAAAATATCTAGTGTAGTTATTCCAGTTGTCTCTGATTGGTCATGTTAACCTTCTAACTGAGCAACGAGAAGTGCATGGGAAACTCAGACAAACACTGGGCATCTCCTGTACTCTTTGCAGTTTCTCTGTTCAGATTGAGTCTGTGGTTTGGTGGTTGAGCTGGAATGGCTGCCAAAAGGTGACATTCAGGAATGCCCTTCTGTGGTGGTGCAGGCAGAGGGTGCACTGTGACTTCCAGTGACAGCATGACTATAGATGTTCTTGAACCAGCTGTGAAAGCATCCCCCAGGGTACCAGTGCGTGGGACAGGGTGTTCAGGGGACTTTAGAATGAACAGGGAGTCCAACCCTAAAACCTCATCACAGAATTTGTTGCTGGTAAAGGAGACACAACGTCATTTCAGACCAGGAGTGTTTTGTATAAGTACTATAATTTCCATCTCCCCTCTTGCATTTCAAAATGACGAGAGATTATTACATTGAATCCAGATGATTGTGAGATAGAACTGATTTATAGCTCTGTTCCCCTGAGTGGAAAAGACTGACGTCAGTTTCAATCAAAATTGTGGTCATTTTTTTATTCATCCTTGTAAGTGTCCTTTTGTTTTACTTTCAATACATTGAGCAATATATTTGCTCAATATATTATAAATATGATTGACTAGATATTTCTGATATGAAAGTGCTTCTGGAAAATGTACACTGGTTAGTTTCCATAATATATTTCATATTACTGTTCTTTTAGTAGCTCTCAAAAGGGAAACCATCACTTAAGCCATTTGTCCAATCTGGCTATAAATCAGTGGACACTACACTGCAGAAAATATTCCTTCATTGGCAGGGACTTCAATGAGATGACCTCATCATTTTTTCCATCTGCAGTATAGAGGTGTCTATGATTTATTACAATCTTAATATAATTTCAAGACTATGGATATGTTTTTATGACTTATTTTCAAAATGACAAAAAAAGGCCAACATAAGTACAAGATAGCTTTATAGTGTCAGGATATTAAAATATGTCTATCCAAGTTTATGGTGAAATTTAAGTAGGGAGCATCTGAAAATTACTATTTTCTCATCTCTGTTCTTTTCTACTGTATAAAACCAATTAATTCCATTACAGAGAAGCAATGTTTTTCCTGTCAATTCAATACATGATTTAAAAAGAAAATTTCAGTTTCAGGATTATTATAAGACAGTATAATTTGCTAATCTTTCTGAATCAGATAGCATATAATTGCTTCCCATATTATGACAAAGGTTTAAAGTAGGACCTAGATCTAACAAACGGTCCAGGCCTGAATAAGACTTCCTGTCTGCTTTGTTAAGAGAAACAGTCTGCTTATCTCTTACCTAATAGATCCCTTCTGTGATTTTTAGATGTCATAAGAATTATTTTTTCGTCCTGAATACTCTCAACATTTGACCTAATGACTAGATGCCAACCCTCCAACTAACAGTCTCTGGAAACCAGAAAAAAAAATAGACAAATTTAGTATCCCAAATGACTTTTTTGATATTATCGGGCAAGGTAAACCCCAAAGGACTTTCCGAGATGCTGGTAGGCTAACAGTAGCTAAAGATTAACTGAACAATATCTGAAAGATTATTGAGATGCTTAGAGTAAAGCTCAGGACCAGCTGAGGAGCTAAACATGTGAGGAGAATATCAGTTTGGGAAAGGAGGCCAAAAGGGCACTTCTTAGGAGTAAGAATGAAGTCTGGGTAGGACCACAAAATAAAGAGTTATACCAGACAATGGAGCAAAAATATAGAGTCTGGAAACCAAGTGGAAACACAAAATTGGATTTATAACACCATCTATGTTCTATAGAGCCTGATAAAGATGAGATGGTGAAAGTTAACATTGTGATGCAGAGCCCATTTTTTTCAGTGCAAATCTGTGGAAGAAGACATGAACTGTGGAAAACAAGGGACTGCAGTGTCCTCATCTCAACTTTGCTCCAACTGTACACACAAGTCATGTGCAGAATGGGAATCAGGACTAATACATCCTTCCTGGAATCCAGACCTTTTCAGTGGGTGATAGGTCAGACCAGTGAAATTATCCAGACTACTTCTACAGGATGTTGGACCAGTTCCTGAGGTCATAACTTCTCCCCTTTCTGACTTAATCACATTTTCTCTTGCTTTTGCCATTCAACAAGGAAATAGTTTTAACGGCTGTTTCACCATACTGATGCCTAAAGAGGCTACCTGGAAGAGGGGCTAGACAGAGTTAAAGGAATAAAGTAGGCATTTATTTGAAGGCTTTCAAAGGATACACCTTGGGCAGCACAAGAGCCCAGCCAGGGCTCTGCCCAAGATGGACGCTGGGTCACAAGTTTTTATACTTTTATAAGTTTTGGTCCATTTACATATTTGGGTTAATTGTCCAATTACAAGTTCAGGTTGTGAAGTCCCATCCTCCTGGTTTGTACTGCTCAGTTTGCTGTTGTTTACACTTCTTGAGCCTAAAGCTGCAAAGATGTCCTTGGTTTTAAAGCTGGAAAAGGATTGTTTTGTATAACTAAGACAAGAGTTGTCCGTGAAGACAACTCGCTAGCACTTTATATGAAGTTCAGAGTTACATACATGCAGTACAGAATGTAAAAACTATGAAAGCTAAAACTTAAGGCATCAATACCCGTTCTCAAGGCTGAGATCTTCGGCACATTCCTGTTTCTTGAGCCTAAAGCTGCAAAGATGTCCTTGGTTTTAAAGCTGGAAAAGGATTGTTTTGTATAACTGAGACAAGAGTTGTCTGCGAAGACAACTCGCTAGCACTTTATATGAAGTTCAGAGTTACATACATGCAGTACAGAATGTAAAAACTATGAAAGCTAAAACTTAAGGCATCAATACCCTTTCTCAAGGCTGAGATCTTCAGCACTTTCCTGCACTTCCCAGCAGATGCAACAATGACACAATGTCAGGGATGGCCATGGTGCTTGCTTGTGCTTCTGTTTTGAAGCGGTGGTCTGAGCCTCCTTTAACCGTGACCATCAGATTGCCCTTCAAATTTCCTTAAATGGTACTCACTAGGTGATCAAGATATGCTCTCCAGCTACATCACAGAAGCTATCCCAGACTTCCAAAACAGTGGAATACTGTACCATATTATACAACAAAAATGTTGTATAATATGTGTTTCCTTGCCTCTTGTCTGTGAGGGGGCTCTACATGTTCAATACATGTAGCGCATAAGGGCAGGAAATCTCAAGATGAATATGCAATGTGCCTTACAGTCACGGTGTCTAGGGAAACATCAGTGCCTGTGGCTTTTGCCTTTATTTCCTGGGAGGGAATGTCTGATTTCATTAAGCTTGGTGGTGATTCCCTAAGAGCTCTCCAGAGAAGAACACTTAGAGATATGTGCATTGAATAGAGGCTCTTGCTTGTGCAGAGACCCTTTCAGGTATACACTCTCAGACATCTGAGAATACTACCTGGGAATATCATATCTCTGGGGTGAGTTGGCACAGTTGCAATGTCAACATGGTTGGCAAAAAAGAATTTGAGGGTGCGAGGAGACTGTTGGTAGGACAGGTCTGGGAAGAATGAGGGAATTGAATAGATGGGATCATCATCCACAAGCAAAGTGGGGAAATAGGAGACCCAGGATGTCTGGTGATCCAGATGCATAGAAAATGTCAGAGAGGAATGGAAACATGAGAGCCAAAAACCTGCCAGAGATAGCAATATAGCTAAAGGAGCTATATATGAGCAGACATATAAAGGAGAAGTGAGGGAAGAGGAAGTTAGAAGAGCTGTTTGACATCCAGGACCTCTGTGAGGTAGAAAATTATACAAAGGTGAGAGAAATGTGTGAAATGTGATTCTTATAAAGGCAAAAATGATGAAAAATAACATCTCTCCCAGATGTTTGTATTTTCAAATAAAAATATGATTATTTATAATAGATGTCATATATTTCTAAATTTCAGATAAATATTTTAAAGGCCAAATGCATATGGCAGTGAAGTCAATAACAAAACTTTAGGTCCAATCTGTGCAAGGATGCTATTAACACACACATGTACATATAATATATATACAACACTGCTAGAGGGAAAAAAAATAGTTTTAATTTGCTGTCATATAAATAGCCATAAAAAACCAGATAGGTATTTAGTTAGGTATTTTTCTCACCTTCACCCCTGTACTTTCTATCATCATTCAAATGCTTGCGTATCTTGAAGGCTTCAAAGCTGTCTGCCCATTCACAAGTGCCTCATTAATTATTTATCATAGACATAAATGTTGGACAATTTTTTTCTTGGACTATGCAGTTGTTGCTTCCATTACATTATTTCCACACTGTTGGCTGCTCTTCTGTGTCTTTTTGCTGGCAGTAATTTTTTTCAGATCACAATGTTCCATGGCTTAACTTCTCCAGAAGACCAGGTATTAGGAAGGTAGATAGATATGATCGCTGGCATGAAAGATGGAAGAGACACTTTCATATTTGCAGGAATGCAGTTGAAGAGAAAAAAGTCCCATAGATTCATAGGAGCACATAAGAGCATAAGAGAGATCAGTATTTCTAATTTGTTTACCAGGCATAGCCTGTAGATTTTTGGAATGTATTAGAAAAAACCACAATCTTAAATTTAATCCCTCTTGTTTATAAGTACGTGATGTTTCAATGGTTATTTTGATAAGAAGTGCCTTGGAAATGTCTGTGTGAGGACACCTACAATATAACACTTGTGGTACCCCAAGACTAACAAATTTAAGTAATGAACAAATGAAAGAGCGGTTGTTAGACTGAACTCACTGCTTAGGTGAGTTCTGACAGGTTTTCTTCTTGTTTACAAGAGGAAATGAGTTGCTTGATTTGGTTATTTTCCAAAACCACCTTTTTGGGTTTTTACATCGAAAGAGGAAGAGGATCAGCTCCACAAACTGGAAGTTCAATTATAGTTCACAGCTTATTGGTCCAATTGAAGCAAAATTGTTTTTACAGGTATGTAAATGTGCTTCAGTTGTGTAGAATCTCTGTTTTTAAGGTAACGGTGGAAACATGAGCCTGTGCTCATACACTGAATATTGAATCAGTCTTTTGATGCTTTGCTGCTGCTGTGAGGTTTCTTTTGCTTGGGTATAATTTCCTGCTAAGACTGGGAGAAGTGTGTGTCTCTGTGAACCCATGAAGTGTGGAAGGTGTTTGGCTGAAGAGTTGGAGGCACTCAGAGACATGTTTCAGCTGCACTCTCAAATCCTGCCTCTTTTCTATTAGGCTGTGGGGAGAATGGCTTGCTCTGACTCATATTCAGCAATTCTGTTTGAGCATTTGCCCATCGATCACGATGGAAAGTCTATGGAGTCTCGCTGGATTTAAAGCCTCCATATCTTCCCTTTCCTCACCAATTCTCTAGGCTGAAAGTGGCATGCTTTTCATTAGAGACAAGTCTGTTTCCTCTCTATGCTGCACTTGGAATACAGCTGTCAGCAGTGCCAGCTGCAACACTCTGATTAAACCACTGGTGTTTTTTACTGTACCTGTTATTCATTACAGAACAGGTGTGTTTTTTTACAATTTGTTCCTAAGAAAAGAATTTTTTAATAATGTTATCACCTATTTAAGGGCTGGGCCTTGATACTGTGTCTATGACTTCCACCCTCACAACGCCCATTGGTAAGACAGTGTTTTTGAAAGATGCCCTTTAAGGACACTTAACCTTTTGCCATAGGCTTTTATCCAGTCTATCCTCCTATGAGTGGGATCTTTCAGGAAATCTGTCAAGTATACAGAAAAAATGGTTTATGAAGAGATAACAGCAACTTTCCACAGTCATTGAAATAAATAGCACTGGATTTTTGAGAAAGCCTTTGTTTATAGTGTTTGAGACATGGGTACTAAGCTATGTCACTTAAAGAGTATTCTTCCAGATATAACAGGAGGGAGAAAATGCTGTTCTGATCTGATAATTTTGCTTGACCACCTGAGGGAGAGACATCTACATAAGATAAGTGAAGGTATATTTTCTGATAACTGGCTACGTCTTGTGCTCTGATGTATTGGACACTCCCCATGAACTCTGGCAGATTTTAACCGAGACTTGCGAACCCCAGAAATGGCATGGACTAACCTGAGGTGAATGTGTTAAAAAAAAGAGGCTGAGTCAGTATGTAACTCAAATCTCCACTTACTAAGCAACTTGATCAATAATACATTGAGTACTCTGGAATTAAAAGATGCCCACAACATGGTATCATATAAAAGAAATTCCAAAAAGAAAACTTGAAACTTGAACTAAATGTCACAATATTGAAATTTACTTTTATATCTTTAGCAGTTATCAGCTTCAAATTACACCTAAAAAGGAATAAATTCATTCTTAACTGTCAATTTGCAGCACTTCTTAAAAACTTCAGCTACTCTGGATTCTTTGAATCAATATCCTAATCTTCTGTTCCACCTCAAACGTAATGATCTTTGTGTTGTGATTTACTTTCAGTAATATATTTTTCGACATTCTCAGATTAATTTTATGTTAGTGATAATGAGCCATGAAGACTGAGTAACAAGAATAAGAGAAGGAATTGGCAAAACAAGGTTTGGGAAGGTAAAAAAAAAGAGGAAAATTTTCACCTTCAGGAGCGAAAGTAATAGCTTTGTTTCTGAAGTGTATTTATCAAGAAATAATATAAAAGTTGAAATCTGAAATGTGTGAAAATTACAAATGTTTAAAATCATTGTAGATGGTTTATTTAACAGAACAAAACGTCAAAGGGGATGATTTTTTTAATTCCTCTTCCACTGAAGGTTCATTATCACTCACAAACATTTCATGTAGTGGGCAAAGTCAGGTCTCATTCTGAGTAAGCATTGACATTCAAATGGTATTCAAACACAAATTAAAATAATAAGTTGAAGATTTTTTTTACTTTGTATTGTTTGGTTTCTTTCAATTACAGTCAAAAAAGAATCTTGAGAAACTTAGAAGAAAAGATGTACTTTCACAAGAAGTTAAACAAAAGATACAGACAAGCCTTTGTTCATGTGAAAATTCTTACCAATGTGGAATGACTCAAACAAAATGATAAAATACTACACAAAAAATGCTTGTGTGGAGCAAGATCATCTTGTAAATATTGTGTAAGAAGCTGTATAAAAATAAAGAAGAAACCTAGCAAGATCAGATGGTGAAGGGCCTTGCAAGGAAGTCGTACGAAGAGTAGCTGAGGGCGCTGAGTCTGTTCAGCCTGGAGGAGACTGAGGGGAGGCCTCACTGCAGTTACAGCTTCCTCGTGAGGGGAAGAGGAGGGGCAGGCACTGATCTCTGCTCTGTGGTGACCAGAGACAGGACCTGAGGGAATGGCCTGAAACTGTGTCAGGGGAGGTTTAGGCTGGCTATCAGTTTCAGTGGTTGGGCACTGGAACAGGCTCCCCAGGGAAGTGATCACAGCACCAAACCTTGGAGACTTGAAGAAGTGTTTGGACAGTGCTCCCAGGCACAGGGTGTTACTCTTGGAGTTGTTTTGTGCAGGGCCAGGACTTCGTCTTTGATGCTCCTTGTGGGTTCCTTCCAACTCAGGAGATTCTATCACTTTATGAACCATTTCATTTGGTTCTCTAAAGTGTGACTAGAAAATTCTTCAAGTGGCTAATGCAGTGTCTATGTCTTATCTCAGCAGTCGTGAATTGCTGGTTTATAGCTTATGGATGCTGTCCCCTTTTGAAAAACAGTATGGGTCTATCCCTGGTTTTAGAAAGAGAAGATTTACATTACCATGGTTAAAGGTATGTTCTTTTCAGGTTTTCAGTTTGTCAAGATCTTAAGGATCTAAGTTCTAAGTAAGCTCGTTTTAATTCAATGTCTGTTCTGCTTTGAGGAGGAGCTTGGACTTGACTATCTTATGAGACCTTTCTGAGTTATGCAGGAGAGGCCATTCTACTGTAGGTCCTGAAAGGTTGCAATAGTTTTGTCCTGGAGAGATGCACCCCTGTTTTAACAGTCTGGCTAGAACAGGCTGTTCTTAGCATGGTGGCTTTTATGGGCCTCATTCTTTGCTGTCTAAGCATTCTTTTTAATATGATGACCTGATGTTAATTATGATAAAAAAATAGCTAAAACAGGCAACAAAAAACTTTTCCCTTGAACCCCAGAGGAATCTCAGAATGGAAGGATCATTCATTCAGTATGCATCAACCTCATGGCTAATTATTGCTATAATTTTTATGACTGCTTCATGGCAAGGATGATATCATTGAAACTCACTTAAGGGTGAATCATTCAGATGAAGTGGGCCAATATTTACCTTTATGTTTTGCTCATATGTTTTATTTAGTGAGTTTTTTTAATCTATCTTATTTATGTCAACATATGTATGAGCATGATTATCTTGATATCTCACCATCACTTACAGATTTTAATTTTCCAGCAAGAGAGGTGGGAACTATCTAAAGAGAACAAACAGAAGAACATGGATAGATCACACTGCCATCGTCTCTTATGATGACCAAATAGGAAATGTTACCTTAATCTCTGCAAATCAAATCAAATAAAGGAGCTTACATAGTATAAATGAGAAACAGCTCATAGTCTGTCTAACTAATATCCTGTTTCGGATGATGAGTCACATCAGTTGTTTCAAAAGAATATATGGAAAACTGAAAATAGACTTCTAGGTGTGGAAGATTATACCAGAAAAGTTTCACACTAACTTCTAGTAGTTACAGACTCGTTCAGCTTTCTAAAGTATTTCTTGGACATTTTTAACCATGGCAACTTTTAATTTATATGAGTAACTTCTCACATTTTCCTGTCTGAGAACACAAATGTGAAATATTAATGGGGCAATCCTGAAGCTGAATGGACAACTTTCACTCCCCACAGTCTCGTGGGAAATAACAGTGGCATTGCTTTTAATTTACACACCACTCCCAGTACGCACTTACTTTAAGATGACATATACATCCATCTGCAATTTAAAGAAGTACAGCTATTTAAAACTTTACTTTTTTTTCAGTTTATACATTTCTCTTCCATATAAATAATCAGATTCAGCTGAGACCAGGGCACAGGTACATACATGTATACATGAGCATTCACACCTTTCCCTGAAGACTAAATTCGCTGATCTTCCCACTGAAACTGAAAACATCTGCTAAATATTTTCTGCTCAAAGGGAAATGAAATGTGAGTGATTTAACCTTTGCTTTCTCAGTCATTAAGTGATGTTCATTCTGAATAGCGCTATAGCGTGAAATCATGCTTTTTCTTTTGTATGATTTTTATACTGCTGTAATATCTGACATAAGAAATACTAGTACAATTAGTCATGATCCTTGAATTGCTTCCTTCATTGCATTGAGTTGTTGAGACAAATACTAGAATAATATAACCTTTGGGGAAGTATTAATAAAACAAAATCAAAGATATAGACTCCTGATAAATTTGAGAAACCTGTCTCAAAGTACCTTCAGTCTACTGATTCACCACTTGCACCTCCCTTTTCAAAGGATATTGGGATGTCTCTAGCTCTGGGCAGCAGCTTCTGGGAAAGGTAAGACCAACACAACCACCAGGTGATGGATCCCTGTTAATTCCTGACCACAAGTTAGCAGCATTCATCTACACTGACATCTGCACTGGCATGCACAGTGCCCTGTTTTGCTCCCCTAAGGGCTTACTGTTCTTCCATTATGATAAGCAGTTCTGACAAGAACAGACTGAGATTGCAGGCACCTTGCAAGTGGCACTGAACTGAACATCCCTGAGAAAAATCAGCATGAGAACTAGACAAAATAGTGGCAGTCTTTAATTTCTGAACTGCATTGGAGTCTGAAAGAATGGAAAATCTAGCCTGTGGTTCCAACCCCATGTGAAACAGCAGCAAGCACAAGATTGTGAAGCCTCCCCAGTCCCTCTCCTGCCTCACATAAGGGCTGTAGGTACTCCTGTCTTTCTAACTACATAGGGTTGTTTGTTTAAACATTCAGTCAAAGCCTGCACCTCAGGAATCTTTGACTTCCTGAGAAGTCCTGACTTTTACCCTTTTACCTTTCAACTGTCAAGTTTCTTATTGTTAAATATGTGTTTCTAACCAAAATGGTCTTTAAGAAACTTAATTAAATTTTTCTATTCTACTAAGGGCTTTGTCTTGAAAAGCCCTCTCTTCTTTTCTTCTGTTAAGCTGAACTTTTCATATCTCTCCAGCAATTCCCAGTTTAATGACATGTGGGAACATGTATAAATTAAGTTTAAAATGGAATATAAATCTTTCTTTCAAAGAAGGTCCAGGTATGGATAATGTATTTTCTTAAAAAGTAATTATCTGCTACATTCATATGCTGATAGTCTAGGAAAAAAAAAATGCAGATTTAAAAAAAAATCCCACAAGGTGAAGGTGAATAAAATAATAAAAAGGTGTCATATTAAATTAATATCTGAGACACTCAAAAGAAATTAAAGGCTCAACCCTTTAAGTCAACAGGATAATTTATAGCATGTGCTATGGCATTTTGCTGAACTGGGCTGTGCAGTTTAACAGCCAGCACCCTGACGTATTTCCTAAGAAACCATAGCAGTCAGCATATTTAAAAAAGGGAATCATTCTAGTTTCATTTTACCTTATATAAAAAAAAAAAAATTGGGCATCTGTAACATTTGGGTTGTTACCTTAAATTAATTTTTATGCTTTGTTTGAACTTTTAGCCTACAGTCAATAGTTAGAAGCAAAGCTCCTGGAAAAAGGGACATTCTGACCAGCTTCTCTTGAAATACTGTAATTTACAGCACAGGACAGTGATAGCAAAGCTTTTTCACTATATGGACTAAATGCATTTTTTCTTGATTATTCTGACAGATACCTAGTAGGCAGTTCACCTCGGCACGATACCAGCAGGGTGGGTCCTCATGCTGTGCAGCATTCTGAGTATTCTCCTCATCCCAAATGCCTTGTACATCAATGCCTATTTCACCCTGGACTCGCTCCCTGGACTCAGCATGAATATCCTGGAGATTCCCATCCAACTTCATTGCTCCTTCAGTATCTGTTTAGATGAGGGCTTCGGACTTAACCTATTGCAAAGATTGTCAATTTTTCCACAGTTCAACTTTTTACAATTGCTGGCTTCAGGTTTCTTACCAATGTTGGCAGAATTCCATGCTGTCAGAGTGAATGCTTGATGCACCATCCTCTGTGAGCCATTCATGGAGCTCAAACCTGGTAACTTGCTTGGACCATCAAGCATTACAGATTCACAAAATCCATTGGATTGGAAAAGACCTCTGAGATCACTGAGTCTGAACCACACTTTGTCAACTAGACCATGGCACTAAGTTCCATGTCCAGTCTTTCCTTAAACACCTCCAGGACAGTGACTCTACCACCTCCCTGGGCAGCCTATTCCAATGCCCAATGACCTTTCTGTGTAGAACTTCTGTTTAATGTTCAACCTAAACTTCCCCTGGCACACTTTAAGGCTGTGTCCTCTTGTCCTGTCACTGGCTACCTGGGGGAAGAGGCTGACCAGGCTAACCACCTGGTTACAGCCTCCTTTCAGGGAGTTGTAGAGAGGGATAAGGTTTCTTCCCTGAGCCTCCTTTTCTCCAGGTTAAACAATCCCAGCTCCCTAAGCTGCTTCTCTTGTGCTCCAGATCCTTCATCAGCTTCTTTATCCTTCTCTGGACTCGCTCCAGCACCTCAAGGTCCTTCCTGAACTGAGGAGCCCAGAACTGGACAGAGGACTTGAGCTGTGGCCTCCCCAGATGCAAGTACAGAGGAACAATCACTGCCCTGGTCCTGCTGGCCACACTATTGCTGATACAGGCCAGGATGCCATTGGCCTTCTTGGCTGCCTGGGCACATGGTGGTTGATGTTCAGCCTCTGTCAACCAACACTCCCAAGTCCTTTTTTCACTGTGCCACTTTCCAGGCACTCTGCCCCAGCCTGTAGTGTAGGGGGTTGTTGTGACAATTTAAAAGCTAAGAGTGTTAGTGGAACTAGACCCCCACAAAGCAGTACATCCCTCTTTTGAATTTCATCTGCATGGTGGTTGCATTCCCTGGTGTAGACCTAAGGGATTCAAAAAATGAGAACACTTGGGGCAAGTCACATTGCTTTTACTGCTGACCATGGAAGTAACATTTAAAATCTAAAACCCAAAGAGCCTCTTGCAATCAACATCATAATCTTTCTGTATCCCTCAGTCTACTTTCATCCAGAGATAAGTAGGTGAAGTCTGCAAAATATGTCACCAAAACTGCAGCTGCTTCTGATACTGATCGAAGGGAAGTCCTTTGGCCATAATTGTTTGTAGAGCAGGCCTTTAAAGCAAAAAACTGCTTTGTTAGCTTGAAGAATGTTCCAGTTTTTGAGCATGATTGATTTTGACAGTTCTCATGTAGAGGAACTGCTATAATGATAAACTGTCAACTGACAACATGGTGCTGTGAATTAAATCTGCTGAAGAAATGAAGGTTTACCCTTTCAAAAGGTTATCATCTTGCACAGTCCACAGTTTTTCTTTCTATTTTTTTCAGGAAAATTACTTTTGTAACTGTCTAAGGTTTAATATATGGACTATAGAATTGAGACATTTTCCAAATTTACTGGTCTAAAGCAGAAATAAAATGTCTTTGCCATTAGAGCAGTTCCCTGTCATAACCATATTTCAACATATCTCAAAGCTTCAGAAGTGTTAAAAGGAGATTTTTTTTTGGTGCTAAGCAAAAGTACAGCTGTTTTAAAGAACAACACATAAATGACACAATTATTTTTCTGCCTGAGTGATCTAATTTTTACTGTTTTAAATTTATGTGAACAAATATACCCTCAAAACTCTTTTGGCAAGAAAAGAGCTTTTGGTACACTGTAAAATTATTATTCAAAATTATTGCTGTATTTTATAAACACAGAAATGAAAAGAATTATTAATACACAAAATCAGCTTATTTATTTTAAGTGGTTCGTTTAGGGGTTACCACACACAAATGGCAGAAAGGGCTAAATTAATGTAATAATTCATCTGAAATTCCTTTATTTCTGAAATTAAGTAGTGCATGCCTTCTCTCTTTGTGTCATGTTTTTTCAGTTGTGTAAGTAACTAAGCTTTACTGTGAAGTCCCCAGTTTCTGTCTTCAAACAGTCCTAGTAATAATACACATTTTAAAAGAGATGAAATTTTAAATGTAGATTTAAAAAATCTAAAAAGATAGAAGGTTAAAATCCTTTGCTTTTTCTCTGTTTTTGCTCTTTCCTTTCTATTGCACTTATACATGTACAGTGAGAGTCTTTCTAAAGAACTGTTTCGGGATAAATGAAAGCTACACAGCAACATAAATTGTATCTACACTGGATGAAGTGCTTAGTTTATTCTCTATGCAACTACAGAAGTGAAAATACAGCCCTGTTAAGCTGCAGTGATTAGACAGAGCAGCTCAGCAAGGTATCCACAAAGCTGGTTCAGTCAGATTTTGGCAGGTCCTTTATAGTTGTTTCTCAAAGCCCTCTTGTGGTCCATTGCAAAATAATGTATGGCTACAATACAAGGCAATTACAGTGATTCACATCTTGGAAAACTGGGCTCATAGGAGGTAGAATCGGCTACTCTGGTATTATAAATCCCTCTGACTGCGCAGATGTCAATACTGATTTATATTCTACAAGGGTTTGATAATCTCAGCTTGTAAGAAAAGAGTTCCCTAAAGATGTGATCCAAAGACCAATGAAGTCATTGGGAGGTTTTCCATTAATTTCAGTGACTTTTAGATCAGTCTGTAAGCATTTAATGCTAATTTAAAAAGTAAAATACAGGTAACCCTGGAAGCAAGTGCAAACACACATATATATTTAAAAAGACATATCCAAAACATTAAACTTCAAATAAAACTTGAAATGAGAAACAGATTTAGAAACTTTAAGAACTGTAGGCAATGAATTCCACAGATTATCACCACTCTTACTGGCTGTGCTTTGCAATCCCACTATAGCTTTCCTTAGTTTTCTTCTCCACTGTGAAGTGAATGTGAAAACATACACCTGTATAAGCACAGTATGATTAAAATGCAGAGAGAAGGGTTCATAGGAAAGGCTTGTAGCTGGACATTTAATGAGATTAATTTTGACTGGTGTGTCCAGCTAAATCTATCGTGTTCTCTTCCATTTCCATTTTTTTCCCCAGTGTTTTTTTGCTGACCAGTGGAGGTCCAAAGTGTCACATTTCAAAGGAACATTTGTGCTTGAGAGATGTTTGATTGACTTTCCATATAGCTGTATGCATTAGCACCCACAAAATCGAGTGACCACTGTGGATGTTCATTGGAGGACAGACAGAAACACCATTCTTTTTAGCAGAATTGCTGTTACATTGTGCTAGAACAGGCTGCTCATGGAACCATAGCATAATTTAGACATAGATAGAATGAAAATCCATGTTTTTGCATCTTTGATACAGCCCTGATAGACACATGAGCTCTCTTGCCATTAAAATTCAGAAATCTATTTCTGCCATATTTGGAGCCTTATTTCACTTTTTTTCCAGTCTGGTGAGAGTTATTTGCAATAAAATTTCTAATTCAACCAGTTTGCTATTAGCAAAGTAATTCTTTGTATTTTTAATAAAAATGATTTTATGACCACTTTGAAAAGTTTTCATTAACATTGCAAAACATCACAACACAGGAAAAAAATTCTCACACAGCCAATCACATATGAAGGATGCAATAGTACTTCTATTATCCATTTCATCAAATCATAAAAATCATTACTTCATTATTATAAAATGAATAGTTAACTGAAAATCCATGACAATTTTTCTAGTCTTTGTCCAGCATAAAAGGCGAACCCGTATGTATAAAGTAATTATAATAAATGATTTAAAAAAAAAAGAGATAGGGGTTTTAAAAAGAAAATCTGTTTTTGAATTATTACAGATCTAGTGCCAATTTTAAATATCATGAAATAAAATTCAGCTTTGTTGAGGTTAGTGATTTTTAAGGTGGCGGGAATAGTCCATTCTCTCCCGAAGTTTTTATTTTTACCATACTAAATAATGTTTTCTTGTTTAGAGAAAGACCAATGTATTGTGATTATTTTTATTAGATTCATTTACACTTAATGACTTCTGTCACTATTTTGAAATAAAGATCTATGTTCAGCTACACTGATTCAGTCAGTATGGTTTTTTGACAAGAATAACTTCTTGGTCTCTAAACAAATTCACCTTTTCAAAGGACCTTTACCCTCCCACTGGAGAGCAATATTGCTGCTGGCACCTTCACTCCTTTGCACACTTGTTTGGTGATATTCAGGAGACGGTTCTGCTGCTGTCCCAAAAAGTGAAGTGGGAAGCCATTCCTGATGTAAGGGACATGAAAAATGATGGGGGAGACACAATGGACATTGCTGTGGCAGGCCAGAGTAGTCTGTCACTTCCCTGAAGATACCTCTAGCTCTTCTCCTTCCATTGATGTCTTGAAGGTTGTCCATTGCCTTTTTTCCCAACTATTTCCCATGTTATTCTTGGTTTTTCTCCTTTACCCGTAATCTGTCTCTAAGTGACAACAGAAAAATTGCCACCCCAGTAAAAGTATTGAGATGTGAATCCAGAATCCAGGAATCCAGACTCCATGTGAATCTTTCCATGGAAATCTCCAGATTTGGAAGAGGTTTTTGACACAACAAGAAGAACTAGTCTTCCAACCTTTGGCCCTTCTGCTGCAGCATGAAATATGCCTTTTTCTTTTCCATGAGCTCCCATGTCTATTGCCTCTGATGATGAATCCTTCAATGGAAGAATCCCATAAAATTCAGATCTAGCACGTAACTGGTGTTTTGCTGTGTCTAATTGACATAAATCTCTGCATTTATTCTGAGAAAGTAGGTGGAGTGGTACGAAGCAGCAGGGTCCTTTCTTGTTCTCTTCAGAAAATAAAAATCATCAGCTCAGATATAATTTTGTTACCCTTATTTTGTCAGGGTTTGGTTGGCTCTGAGTTATTGGTAAGATTGCATACAGATTTAGGTGAAGTAAGTTACATTCCCACTTGACTTCTGTTTTTGAGCTCTTTGTCTTAATACTCAACATTATCATAGTAAATTACTGAAATGAAGTTAATTTTCTTTTACTTCTTTACCAGGCAATCAGTGGCATTGATTTCAGCTATTAAGAACCCTTTTGATATAGTTCTTGCTGTATATTAAAGGCATTGTCATAAAAATATGATGGAGGGTCATATTTAGATAGGATACTTACCACAAGGAAGTCTGTCATGGTCAAGTGAAAGCATAGATTATATTATCATGGAAATATATTCTGAAATATTTGATTTTTCAGCTTGCAATTATTGAACATGTTTTCAAAATTTTCAGTGCTCTGTGAAAAGGAAATCTGGGCATGAAAGTTTGGTCAAAAAATATTCCAAAAGTTGTAAAAATAAAGCTGAATAAGTAATAAATTATTCAAACCCATCTGGGGACCTGAGTTATACTGTCTGTTTCTTGGCTTTAGGTGTCTATTCTTGCTGGAGTGTGTCATAGTTTCTGTTAGAAAGTGCAAAAAACCTGACCAGATGATGTCAGCACAGACAAGGTGGCTCCTGGCAGCAGATATTAAATAATGGCTGGCCTTAAACATGTGAAATGCATTTGGCTAGCTGGCAGCAGGCTGTGTGACCTCTCCTTCTAGGTGCTTTAGCCCCAGCCAGCAGAGTCCCTGGCACAGGGATGTGAGCACAACCTTGGAAACGTCCCTATTTCAGGCAGAGGTGCAGAGGCAGCTCCCCACCCACCACTGGCTCCTCTTCGATCTCCCTTGGCAGTAACCCCCCCTTGAAGCTTCCTGAGTTGGTGAACATTTTCCTCTGGAAAGAACAAAATGTTTTAAATTAGGGGTTCCCAAAGTTTTCTTTCTGGAGGGCTGTGTGATAACTGGGAAGACCATAATAGAAGCCTACAACTTTCCAATAGCTAAAGGCTTCCCTATTCCCCTTCTTCTCTCTTCCAGACTCCATGAGGCTGTATATGAAGCCAGATGCCTGGTCCTTTTGTTTTCCCAGGTGCTGGGAAAACTGTGTTGGACTGTTGCCCACTCCTGGCAATGCCCATGGAGGAGACCTTGCTGAAGTTTCTTGGGCTTAGTTAAAAGCATGGAAGGAGTTGAAGCTTGGGACACACACCAAAGCTTCCAGGATCCATCAGGTGAGTCAGTGCTAGCCTCTGACCACTCACTTAAGTTCTGACATGAGGACTACATCCTTCTTCTGAGAATGTCTGCACTAGAGGGCACCTGCCTTTTGCCCTCATCTGGCATTGTCATGCTATCTCTCTCTTATTTGTTAAAAATTGCGCCTCGGCACATATGCAAAAAATAAAATTAAGCATAAACCGATCTGCCAACCAACAGACAAACCCAAGGGTGCTTTGCCAACCAAGCAGCTGGATCTGCCAAAATGTTTGTAACTCCCTTCAGATATAGTCTGAACTTCTCACTGAATACATTTGCTGCTCCTGCAAGGACAGGTTCAGCTTTCCCTGCGGCTGATGTGGAAATGTAAATATCATTCCTCTTCCAAAGAGGAAAAGCAAATATTGATCCATGTTTCATATTTTTGCATTATCCTGTTTACCTTTGTCTAGCCTGGAACCAAGCAGCATTGATACTTTTAGATATTTGACCTCTCTCTTTTGGAATTATTCAAGTCTTTCATAAGTCTGAAAAAGATCTGGTTAAAACATTTTCTTTTGCTTGCCCTTGTTCAGCGGTACCCAGTGTTCCGGCAGCCTGTGTGCATCTCTGAAGATCTCCTGTGCTGGTGGTGTTGTCTGACTACCCTGCAGCACCTGTCTCTCCCTCACACCAACCTGGCCATGGTACAGAGGTGAAAGAATCCTAATGACACAAGGAAGTATTTTGCACCTTTTCCTGTTGAATGAATTTTTATTGCAGAAGTGTACAGCTTAAATGAGCTCAGAGACTGCTACCAGCTTCCTAACACACATCCAAATACGTCCTGCTGTCTTTCCAGCTTCATTCACTCCAGAGCCTTCTTTCTCCTTTCTCAGGTCAGCTCAGGCTGTGAGACAGTGTGTGATGTGCTGCCCAGGATGGATAAGAAGAGAGAAGAAGCAGAGGAAAGCGGCCAGCCAGGAGATAGGAGTCCTCTGGCAGGGCCAGTATGTGGCAGAAGTTTCTCCTAGGCCAGCCAGCAGTCAGGAGATGTAAATAGTCTAACTGGCATCAGCTGGGAAGTTCATAGTCAAAAGGTGTACAGTGCCTCATCCCTGGTGGGCAGCAGAGACTGCCTTATGGGCCAGACCCAGCCTGCAAGTTGGCTTCAGTGCAATCCTGCCTTAAACCTAAGAATATAATTTTCCTTCTAGAATAACAAAAGAAATGCCCTTAATTTACTGAGCTATTTTGGAATATGAGATGCAGTTGCTAGTTACTTGGATTAGTGTTGCTCCCTCATTTGGATTTTCCAGAGAATGATGTGCATGCCATCAGAAAGGCATGCAGTTCTGGTCCCACCCGCCTCATCGCCTCATTCACTTCCACAGCAGTTCTTGACATGTGTGGTTTGCTGTTCCTGCTACCTGGCCTGAAATAACAGCCTCTGCCCCACTGACTTCTTTTTCCACCACAAAGATCTTGCTTAAACTTGAGGCTGCCTTCTAGAAAATGGTAGCATCTTCCAGCTAAAACACGTGGTTTCTTCCTCTGTGAAAAATGCCTTTATACTTCCTTGGGAGATGGGTTCCAAATAGCACTCCTATGTCACTACCCCCAGCCCCTTTGCTGACGACTTAGCTTTATCAATGGCACAGTAGTTATCCATTTGCTCTTAGTATACTTCAATGACCTTGACAGGACACCATATACTGCAGCCCCGCTCTAGAATGGATAATTTTTCCAGTTGTTCGGGTAATATAAAAATCTGTTTTTGAAAAACCAAAACCTCTGGCTACAGCCCTCAGTCTTAGCTCATAGCTAGGTACTATGGATAGAGGAAGAACATTCAAGGACTGTGGTAACTTAGAATTTGCTGGTAAGTGGTTTCTGGTGTAATCACTCTACTGGTCTTTCCCACAGTAGACAATCCCGTTTCAAATGCCCCAGGGCTTCTTGTTTTCATATGAAATGAAATCTCTGCAAACTCTGATTCTCTGCCCTGCATTTCCATTTGTTTGTACAGATTAGTGCTTTGTCTTGCTGTTTCCCTTAAGATCATAAGCACTCCTTTCTGTGATTGATCCAGCTCCTGTGCTGATCCCACATCCCTTTCTAGCCACCAGACCAGAGCGTCTTTGCTGTCTGCTCTGATCATTTTGCTGAATGTTACAGAATTGTGATTCACTGTTATATTTCAGTAACTTTCTGACCTGCGTTAGCAATGAGGTAGTTTTGTTCTAGGCTGGCCTGTACTGTCACGTCCCACACAGAGATTTTTTTCTTGTGGCTGAATGCCTGAGATGATTTTCTAAATCTCTGCAAGCTTTTCCAGTTCTCATTTCTATACATGTATTTTGGTACAAGAAAATAGGGCAAAGGGAAAATTCTAGCTTCTCTCCATCCCCTGATTCTCTTGTCTGGTAGGAAGTACTTCATGATCATTCTTCCTAAGATTTATTTCTAAGGTCTCTTCCTAAGTCAAGAAATTTGCCTGGATATTCTGATCAAGAGAAGGAAAAGAAATGTCTCCTGGCAAAAGCCACAGACTTTTGGGGCTACCTATGGATGCACACATGAATGGAAGCACAGTCATGCTACAGGATTTAAGACATACCAAACTCAGTATTTTGGTACAATACAGGAGAAGGAGTTAGAGGAACCAGTTTGAAACTTCTCCGAGAGTCAAGCTTGGAGTACAAAAAGAACTTCTTGTATTGCTTGGGGAGTTGACAAAATAATAGTAATGGATGCATTTGGACAGAAACACAGTTGTTAACATGTTCCTATTTTCTGGCAACAGGAGTGTGGGAGCTGAAGTCAATGTAATTTCACTCTATCTGTATTCAGGAAAAGAACACAAAAGAATCCGACTTTTTATTGTTAAACTGGCAGTACAGAGACTCACAGTTTCTGAGTTCTGGAAAGCCAGACATTCTTCTGAACTGAAGAATATTAAAACAAGACAGCTTGAACTCTGCTCTAGGCCCAAGAGTGTAAATCTGGAATAAGTTCACTGGTTTTGATGAGGATACTTTGGATTTACACCAGCAACTGAGAATAGAACTTGGCTCAGTGTCTTATTCTTCTGGAGGTAGTGAAAAATATGATCCTAATAAAAGATGTGCAAGCGATCACAGGAGTATTCTCATACTGGTTCTACGCTTCAGTTTTAGATGCAGGATTTGAAATTGTGGAACAAAATCCAGCTTATAGGAGAGTAGCTCTAAGCAATCTGCTAAAGTGGAATTCTTGTATAAGAAGAGTGGCAGTTTAATGCTTGCATGGATCCTATAGCTCTCCTGTATTGGCCTGTATTGCCTTATAAGAGGAGATTAAAAAAATATTGTTTTGTTCTATTTATTTATTTATTTTATTCTATGGGTATAACACACAAAATTAGATTTATACAGAAATTGCCTGGAAAAAGGCTATATGTATTGCAGGAACTGAAGAAGCCTGAATACTTTGTGTTGCAATGCCTTTACAAAAATGTCAGCTATGGAGTAGACCATTATAGACCCTGGCACTATCATCTTTTGGACTACAGCATTATTCCTTGTAGCCCAGAATTGTTTATTGTGGTGTTTGCAGGTGAGAATATTACAAAACCAGTAAAGCTGCTTCATGTTCTATCTTCTTGTCTGTGAGAACATGTATGAAAGTCTTATAGACATAAAGTTACAACCAGATCAAACCTTCAAATATTAGTTTTTTTGATAGTATTGCAAATCCTGCTGTGACTTTCCAGTTGTTTAGGTGCTATATTGCAAAAACTTCCTGAGCCACCCTTCTTGGCATGATAAATCCACAGATACTGTGCTTTAAAGTGATACACAGATGGGGAAGTTTCTAACAGGCATCAAAACCATTAGATTTGTATTGCTTTTTCTATTGTTTGGTAATATTTGAGAGGGATTGGATGCGTCTGTGACCTGACTAATTGCAAAGAAAATTACAGAGTATTAAAAACAAATGGGAAGATGGAAAAGAAAGTTGTGGTAGGATTTTGAAAGGAGTTTTCAATCTCATGGACATTCATTGTCACTTGAGTGCTTAACTGCCTCAGGCTGCATTGGAAGTCCCATCATGAGAGCTGGAAAAAACAAAACCCCAGCTAACCCATGCCTCTAGACTTAAAAACTCAAGAAGCTATAGTCACTTACTAAATAGAGTATGATCTGAGGCTGTGCTAGGCTTCTGCCACTGGCTTTAATTGGACAAGCATGTGCAAATGCTTTGATTTTTCCTAGTGACAGAAAAGAATCAATAGAAGTGTCATCAGGCTGCATATTTCGCTCTTTATTCACTTTGATAATCCCTCTCTTTAGCTGGAAACTGCTGCCAGTGTACTTAAAATGTAATGTCTTAATCACACCGTCCCCTAAACTCAATGAGGTGATATTTAAAGTCTACAGGGATGATACAAGAAAATCCAAACGGTTTTGGTGCTAAATGTTCTTGAAACACAGTATCTCTGGATTTTCTCCAATTTCTGCATACTGAACAGTTGAAACCAAATGGTGTTCCAGTCCAGTAATGCACTTACTGTTTACATAATAGTTGAGGGACATGAAAGGCTTTATGAAATCAATCAAACCACTTTTGAAGCTAAAATAACTAAATAATGTTTTCAGATACATTCTAACCTAGTTTACTCCAAGACAGCAAATAGATCCTAATATTTTTTTACTGTTTGGTACTTCCCTTAGCCTTCTTTTTTCAATATTCTCTCAAAAGAAACAGGGATAGATGAATATGAATATAATTCAGTCAGATGACTGACTTCACTAACATGGGCTTCTTTTGAGACAGAGAACTATGTTTAGATGCTGTAAAAAAAGTGACTAGGCATGCCTCATTGGGCGTGATGAACAGGGCTTTTAAGTCATTAAAGATGATATATTTAGTTATGTCTGCTTTCTAATGAAGAGTATGTTCTGTCACACAGATGGCACATCTGTTTTATATGACATTTCTTGAGAATTATTTACATGAAAGTTCATTACTATTCTAGATTCTGTTTATGTTTCAGGGGGCTTTCCCAAATGGGGTTGCTGGTCATACTTAACACGTACAGAACCACCAGCACTGCATAGTTACTGTAAAGTAACTACAACATCCTCAGTGATGGAAGGGTGACATGGATGGAGCAATAAACACAAATTAGTTCAACATGCCTGTCTGGGTTTTTTTTGTTTCTTTCTCTTGCCCTGTTCATAGACAAGATCCACAGAGCAGATCCAAGTATTACCTGCACATTGCTATTTTGGTTTTTTGTTGTCAATGGCTTTGGGAACATGAAGCATTTTTTCAGTGGTAAATGTGTTCTGTTCTATGTTCTATGCTAAGGGAGGAAAAGGAGTTGACAAAGGTCTTCCCTCAATCTTTCTTAATAATGACACAAGACTGAAAGGTTCTATCATGTCTACGCTGACTGATAACTGTAGGGCTACACATTAAGAAATCTGAGATCCTTGAGAGTCTCAAGTCTACAAGAGAAAACTGTACTTCAGTTTTTCTCCATAACTTACTCAAATATTGATCTGTGTTGTCAAACCACAGATCAGGTAAGTATATTATTTGCTTGCTTATTGGATATGTGTTTAATTTTTTTTCTATAGATTTTAAACCCCACAGTCAGTAGCAGCTGATCGGGAAATCAGTAGCACTACTTGCAATACAAGTCTGAATTCAGTTAAAAGTTAAAGTCTGGTGGAAAGAGAATATATTCACCAGTAAATATCATCATGACTGATGGCTGATGATTTGCCATTTAGACAGAGGAACCCATCACTGGAAAAAATGGACATATATTGTACTGGCACTTAAAATACTACTCCTTAACCTGTAAGTACTGATGGGCCTTTTCCCAAATTCTTCTCTCATTAGAGCTTTATCTCATGAGACTGACAGTTTGTATTAAAATAGGATACCAGCTTTTACTCCATGTTCTGAAAGCAAAAAATTAGGATACATTAAGGGTATGGTAAACACCTTCTTTCCATGTCAGAGGTTCCACTGGCAAAATTAGGATACATTAAGGGTATGGTAAACACCTTTCCATGTCAGAGGTTCCACTGGGCCAAAATGTTATTGGCAAGCTGATACCAAGGAGAGTAATAATCATCATACCAAATGAAGAAGAAATCTAAGAAAACTAAGTTTAGATATGGTGAATCTGCTTCCTTAGAAGACTGTCCAGCTTGCTACTTTTAGTTTTTAAAACTTTGTAACAGTCCTTTTAAGTCTAAGATATTTTGGAAAGTCAATAATGAAACAAAAGTAATGTTAAGACTGAACAGAAGAAGTAATTAAGCATAATTAATTAGTTTTACTGTTGATTTCCCAAGATAATGGTCTAGAGAGACAGATAAACCCCCTCAAACTGCAGGATGGTCGGCTATTAATGAACATTAAAATGTAGATCTGTTGTAATAGAAAAGGTTATGCCACTTCTGAGTGAGTAGAGTATTTATGGCTTCTCAAGCACCAGCTCAGCAGGAATATTTTTAATGTCTCATCACTGAAAAACATTCTTAATTTGAAATTCCAAGTTTTTTATCTTTCATATTGCACAGCTGACATATATCAGAGTTTTGAAATTCATGATTTGACATCAGATACTTTGAACGTCTTGGGAGTATGGAAGAAGCTGTGTGATTTAGTATTTGCCTTCTCACAGATAAGTCTTTCAGGCACAGTTCTGGCATGTGAAGACAGTTCAGGAACTGTCTTGACTAGGCCAGTAGGAGGCTTTTCTTCTTCCTTCTTCTTTTCTTCTTTACTGGTGCATATGTAGCTTCTTTGATTAATCCGTCTCTTTTTTCTTCCAAACAATCAGGGCAAAACAAGGAAAAGAAGCAAAACTTGTGACACATGAAACTAAGAAGTTGGACTTTTAACCTCATTTATTTGTATTCATTTGCTAAGTCCTTCACAGCAGGAATTGTCTCCTTCCCAAGCTAGTACAAGATGCAGCCCTGGAGGGGGGTTTGGGAATGACTGCCATCAATCCTAAAATAACAAGTGCTGAGTTTGATCCAGAATGGTGTGTTTGCAGAGCATGCACACTGAGTAGTCTCAATTTCCAAATGTACTGTGGTTAACAGACTGAAAGGGAAAATATTTGCATCTTTTTATTACACAACTAAACAAAAATTTCTAAATGGCTTTCAGTAGAAATGGCAGGCAAATTTCACATCTCTCAAGATATGATATAGCAAAGCTGAACTATGCTACAGCTTTGAATCTTCAGCTGCAATTCTACATAGATCTGAGAAACTCCCAGCTGCTTGATGGTCTGAACTGGTTTCTGACATCTAACATATTCTTGAAGATGAAGATGTAGGGTAGATCAGTATAGAAATGCCATAAAAAATGTTGTGTCCTAAACTGAATATACTAGTATGTAGAAGTTATACAATAGGCCAAAGGCTATCATACAACTTATATAATTTTTCTTTATCTTTTATACAACTTAAATTTCTTCCCCTAATTATTAATTTTCAAAATTTCCAAAAGCCTCATTCATTCTGTTACTATTGTACCCACTTGTGTCAAGTCATGCCACTTTCAGACAGTGATAACTAGTAAGCAAAGCTACCCAATGTGTCACCCAGGATTTACCACAGTAAATAAAGTCCTGGTGAGATCCAGTCCCTTCCCTGCCAGAAAGTAGCTGAACTCACCACCATAACTTGCTAAAAGCCACTGTGGGGCTTGCAAGGGTGGCTGTATGGGACAAACAATTACCAAGGGCATGAGACCTGCTGCTGAATGACACAGATGTCACACCCTAGTCTGTGATGATACATGGAACCTTCTGATCTGTGTTCTCCAACTTTGTCTCCTGCTGTGCCTGGTTTTTCCAGCTTGATCCCTTGCCTGTTGTGCTCCCAGTTTCAGTTGTCGTTCTATTGATTTGGCTGCAGTGAGCAGGGTTTATGACTGTCTTATACGAGTCCTGAGAGATAGCTGTGTTGGTGTGAATAATTCTCTCTCTAAGTCCCCTAATTGCTGCTAATATTTGTTTTGTTTTCATAACATCTCTAAGCCAGATTTTCCATGAAGAGTTTACCAGTAATGCTGCATGCCCTGAGGATTCATGTGTATGCTCCCCTGCTGTGTCAACTTTTTACTCATTCTTGGTAAACAGCTCTTGTCTGGGACAAGTGTGACCTGAAAGATGACATGTGGTGCACTGATGCTCATCTGGATTTTAGGAAAATACATGACTAGTTGAAGTCAGTCCTGTATCTGTGACTGCCGGTGGTATCAGGTTCCTCTCACACACTGTCTCCTCTCTGTGAGCCAAACTGCTTCAGGGCATAGGCCAGATTATTGCAGTGCTGTTTAGTTTCCTATCCAGCATTTAGCTCCCCATATTTTCCTTGTGGATTGCTTCAAATTGCCAGTCCAACCACGTGATTTAATATGCAGCCAGCTGGCTGGAGTACACTCAGATCCTGGTTGATATTTGGAAAGAAGAACAATGCCTGATTTCAGCTGAAATAATGGAATATCCATAAAAACAACATGATTTTTGAAGAGGCTACTCAGCTAGTCATTTGTCAGATTGGTTACCAATGATAGTCCTTCCATCAGTACAATTAAAGAGCTTCTACAAAAGCAAATCAGAAAACAAGATAGTGGAAGACTGTCCCAAGCACTTTGCTGATGGTCCAAAACCTGAGCTTTGCCTCTCAGAATTTCTCAACAGAAGAAACAAAAGCTGGAGATAAAGGACATGAATATTAGCTGGTTGCAGGATAGCATGTATGTATTTCCACAAAGATGTCTCTCAAGCTACTAAGTGTGGTTGAGGTCTTCATTCTCCCTCTGCATTTCAGTCTGATGTTTTATACCCAGGTGACTTTAACAGTTTGGGCAAGGGCAGTGTTATGCCAGAATGAAAAACAGAAGTAGAAAAAAACAACCAACATGCTAAGGAAAGAAGGGTCACTCACTTTTGCTGCCTGATTTCCTCTTGTTTATTTATGAATTTACATAAGTAAACTTTCATTTCTACTTTGGAGTTTGAGTTTGGTTTGTTTGCTTCTGCAGGAGAGTCTTCAAATATGCTGATCTTGGCTTTAACATAGCAAAACTGAGTCTTGTGAGTGTGAAACTTGCAGGGTGTGTTTCTCATTCAGCCATACAGGAAGTTATCCAGGAAGCTGCAACCAAGTCAGATGATAGTATGAAAACATTAAAGAATATTAATAAACTCTGAATAATGATGATATGACATCCCATGACCCTAGGTTAGCAACAGAAGAAAGTTCTATTTGATTCAATTAAAAAAAAAAGTTTGATCTACCTCCATAAATAAAAACCCTAACTAAAATATTCCTGGTTGTATGTGTTCGATGTGTAGTGATCCTTGTGTATGGAAAAATACTAACTCAGAGAATTGAAAGTAACCTGAACAACGTGCAACAAGGTCTTGTGTAATCTGCCAATCAACAGCGATGCCTGGCAGGAATGTTTGTCTCAGCTGCTGTCCCACAGATTTTTATGAATGTGCTTCTGTGCTACACCTGAGTCTAGTCCTGCCATGCCTAACAAGCCACACCAACTGAACGATGAATATGAGTTCATTTGTAGAAGGAAATCAGGGATACTGAAGTCCTGCTGCTGACTCTATGCACACTTGAGAGACATTTAATTTGGAGTAATTCTAGTTTGTTTTCTTGGGCTCTTGGATCATAGTGATTAGAAAACAGAATCAGTCATACAACAGTTGGTATTAGAAGGAACATTTGAAAATATCTAGTCCAAGCCCTTTGTGTGCTGGACCTTAGGAACATTCTTTTCTTTTCAATCCTTTTTTTCCAATTCAGCTTGTGTCTTGGCGCCATCTCACAACCAGGCATGGTAGCAGGATATGACCTAGAGACCCATGCAGTAAATTTATAAGACTACTGAAAAAGTTCAGACTCATGAAGATATCCTGGGACAAAAAATTATACCTAAACTAGATTATGACAATATTAGTTCTATATAATTTTAATTCTTATTTTTCTAGTTAAGTAAATGCATACAATTTTAAGGTTTGTCTACAATCTCAAATGCAAAACCACTTGGCTCCTCTGCAACTTCATAGTCTGGTTTGCCCTTACCATTATATACAAGAGTTGGCAGAAAGATTAGTGCAATAAAAAGAAAAAGTGATTTTCAAAAAAATTTCATGTGCTTCATGGGCCTCTGTCCCACTTTGGATACCTCTTGACCTGTTTTATGAACTGAAAATAGAAGGAAAGTGAGATTGCAGACATCAGGCCTGAGAATTGCTGAGCAGATGAAAGAGAACTATGCAAGAGTTATTAACTTATTTTCTTGTCATAGATATCTTGGGCTTTCCATGCTGCAGTCACTTGTCCTGTCCTTTAACTAGTATTGAAACCATCTATATTAATCAGCCTGTTCATAGGGCAGGAAATTCATTAAAAAATTATTTAAGCAAGGAGATAAGATCCTGGCCCAACTCTCACTGACCTCAGTGCAAGGATTTTACTTCTCACATCTTGAAAAAGACAGTGACAGAGCTATTGCTTGCTTCCCTAAATACAAACAGATCAGGCTATTAAATTACCTCATCACCTTTATGTTAATGTGGGATTTATTTATTTATAAAGCAGAATAAAAGCATGAGTGCTGTTACACAGATGAGCAACAGAGTGGCAAATGAAAGCAGCTGAATGTCTTTCAGTGAATACATTTACTTTAATTCATGACTCAGACCTAATTCTTGTCATGGTTTTGTTATAATAAATTCTAAATAAATTAAGATTACAGTGATAAAATAACATCTCTTACCAATGATTACCTAGAGAACACATGCAAACAGTTAGACTGTCTGTCTACTTTGCCTGTTAAATATCAACTTAGCTTAATTTTTCACTGTTATTTCCAAAACTGCCTTTGAAGCTTGATCTGGAACAACTCATCCCCAGAACAATGTCTTAGACTTCCCTGCCCAAAAGAAATAATTAAATTAAAAGAAAAATAAACAGTTGATCATTCCCATGATTAATACTCACTTTTGCCTGAAACCTACATTCAGGAGATCTTGTCTGTCATAAATTCTTTTCTGATATGCATCTGAGTTGCTTGAAGTAAGAGATTTCTCAATTACAGCAACCCAGAAGTATTAAAAATGATACGTTTTTAGTCATGAAGTATCATCTCATTGAAAATAAATTGCTCTTTGGGAAGGAACAGTATAAATTAATATTTTTATCTACAATTCCAAAATTTTTATGACATGAACTGTTGCCATTGTTAACATTATTTTTTCCAATGTCTGTACAGGCATAATAAATCCACCGTCAATTTTAAGTTTATGGCATTTAATGGTATGCAAGAGACTAGTGCTAATGAGAAGTGCTTGCTAGTGTCAACTCCATGCTTAGATTTGACAAGGCATCTCAAAGGAAGTATGAGGAACAATTAAAATGGAATTTCACATGTAGTAGCCTATTGTATTTGCTTTCTAATTGTTGGTCAAGATGAACAAAGACAATTTTACATGTCCAGCTGAGGGTGAAATGATTTGCATTTAAAAAGGCCTGCAACTATAGGCTTTATAACCTAGGATCACTGTTGCTGCTATAGATGTCTACAATAGGTGAGATAAATCCCATATCAACAGGAAAGATAATTAAGGTACATGTATTACCATATTCCACCCCTTCAGCTTTTAACTTCAAGGTTTTCTGACACTAGAAAACTGGGTTATTGAGAGTAAAACTGGCAGTCAGTTTCTACAGGAGAATCCTATGGGAAATGTTCTCAATGGCTTTACTGAAGTCCAGGTAGATTACAACCAGAGTCTCTCCCTCATGCAGGTCATCTTATCATAGAAGACCAGGCTGGTCATGCAGGACCCATCTTTCCTGAACCTGGGCTGGCTGAGCCTGATCCTCTGGTTGTCCTGCACATGCTGGATGATGGCACTTTTTATGATCTGCTCCATGATCTTCCCTACTTGATAAATTTCTAAGTCTAGTATAGTCTTAGAAATAAAACCATTCGGTCTATGCTTCTTTTATCAATTGTGCTTCTATGGTCATTTGCATAAGAGTGTTGGTCCAGTGACTGCTATTCATCTACAGCAGTTAGAAATGGTAAGATGCAGATAAATTGTGATGATCAAGTTTTTTTCAAAATTTTAACATTATATAGGCAATCATGTAAAAATAACACAGTTGTCTTGAGCAATTACTAACTGTAGTATAATATTCAGTTTCTAAAAGTGCAGATTTTTGTGTGTGTGTAAAATGCAAAACACATTCTGAAATGTGTTTCAAAATAATTGGAATACAATGTTTTCATTGTTCTTTCACTTGTGATTTATTGCCCCAGTGCTGGTCTGTACCTATAGCATTGTCTGTTAGCCATGCATTCTGCTATGCTGGTTTTTTTTCCATTCTTTGAACTTTCTAAGGATTTAACAGTCCTTATGTGTGCCTTAATATCAACATCAGTAAACTGAGAGCAGCATCTTGACTGCCTGTATGTATTTTAGATGTCTATTAATAAATATACCAGCAGGGAAAATAAATTCTTCCTAGGTGAAATAACTACATGAAAACCCAACTCACTGTGGAAAGAAAACTGGTTGAAAGGTGGTGCCTTTCACACAACACTCTGTGCTGCAAGTCTAAATACGAGAGATGTGCAGTTTCTTCAGTGTTATGGTCCATGAGCCCATGCCAGTGCCTTGGAATAGCATTTTCTCACATCTGTTCCTTCCTTATGTGTTTGCCAAAAATGTTGAAAGAAATTGTTTCAAGCCACTTAAATACTTACATTGTTGTTTGTGTGTGGGTTTTTTTTTTTTTAAATAAACCTTTTTCACATTAATGGTCTATTTAAATATGACATGGTCTGTCATAGTTTAAACTGCAGTCTAGTTCTCCCATGATTTGTCTTATACAACAGTGATTTTTTTTCTTGGGAGGATAGCTTGCAAAGAAGTGGTCTTCATAGATTAAGGTAATTGTTTGTAATAGGAAAATCATAAGAAAAAGCACAATAGCTTTCTTTTTTGAAAAAGAAGGAAAAGGTCACTCCCTCAACTCTGAACAGAAACCTTAAATTAAAAGTATTTGTCCCAGGGACAAGAGTAGTCCAAACAACTAATCCTGATTATACAAGGATGTGATGGTAGTAAACCAATAATGTTAAATAATTTTAACAATTTTCACTCTTTTCTGACCTACACTGATGTTGTATTGTTCTAATAGCTCCCAGTTTGCAGCTTCTTTGCTACACTTCATTGAAAGATAAAGACCCTCTGCATTCCTGTGCACAGGCTCTTTCATTGCCTTCTCTGTGTCTAAGTTGACTACCTTAACCCCTTTATTCCAGCTTTCTTCCCTGCCATTGTCCAGGACATGCTAAGGACCTTGGAATGGGGCCATTTTCCAGAAGGTATATGTATTTTCATTTGCCTTGGGACATTTGTTTATTCATAGTGTTAAATTCTGAAATTTGTTTGTCAGCATTCAAAATTTTGATCTAAGCCCAGTGAGGACAGGGTTCTTGGAGTGTTTAGGTACTTTTATATATGGAAAATAAAGTTTTAAATTAAAAGGTATGGGCCTCAAGTCTGGTTTTGCTACCTGTCTGGTTTTTTTAAAGACTGCAGCAACTTATCAGTGCATACAGATGTATTACACCTCTGGGGGCGTTAAAGAGGAAAGGTTAGAAAGTCTGTGTTTTCTCTGACTGAGCAAAAAGCACTGGATGAATACAAGCTTACAAGGTATTCTTCTGAACTCAGACACAGCAGTGGCAATATTTAGGGATCTGAAAACAGGGGCCCTGAATATGGGTCTTGCACACCCTACTATTACTTTTTCAATAAAAGCCTTAGTTAAAAATATTGGCTGGGAGTACCCTTAAATCAGAGGAGCATGAAAGACCATTTGTGTGATTGCAATATTACTACTGACTTTTGTAAAGGTTGTAGAACTTAAAACATATCTATCTCAGCAATATTTCTTTTGGAGCTGTGTTTGTTTTTATAGCAGTTACATCCTAGCAGAGATTGTAATGTGGTAGTTAGGCTTAAAATAACAGCTGAGGCAGGTAACCTAGCTTTTCCACCTTACTGGCAACAAAAGTTCAAGCACTTAGAACTGAAACCACCCAGCTACCTTCAATTGTAAAAGCCCTGGGATGTTGACTTAGCTGCTGTCTTAGCCAAGGTATAATAAGTTTTTTTCTGTTTTTGTTAACATGAACATACCTTGTGACCAAAGATCAGAAGGATTAGACCTGACATGACAAAAGGAAGAAGGAAGAATGGTTAAAACTACAGAACCTGAGAGTCCAAATTTGCATTGCTATAGATGGTGTAACTATGGAAATAACTTACCATTTCCTATTGGAATTTCAAAATTGCATGATGGCACACAATAAGTTCTTTTTGGAGACTTTTTTCCCACTGGTGTGAAGTCAAATAAAAATAAAGAAAATACTGTTTTCAGTAAAATGAAACTGTCATAGCACAGTCAGATACTTGCAAATATTGCAAAATGGAGGAGATAGCTAAAATAAAAAATGTGAACAGGTGCACATAGGGCTGGACTGTCAAGTATGTTTCATGCCAAGGTTATAAATACAGTTCCCTAGAGACTTTCTATAGTGAGTTGAAAACCCCCCAGCTATTTCAGTGAGGCATTCAAACTACCAGTGAGTAAGTGTTCACCAGTTGCTCCAGGGCAGGCTGTAGGGAGCCCTGAGTAACTTGGTCTGCTGAAAGGTGTCCCTGCCCATGGCATGGAGGTCAGAACTAGATCGTCTCTAAGTCCCTTCCAACCCAAACTATTGTGTGATTCTATAGTTCAAAGCAAAGGCTCATCTGAGTTACACTTCAATGCAATAGCTCTATGTTAGTGAAAAATCCCGCAACCCTGAAAGTCAGGAAAGTTGTGAGATTTTTGTTTTGACTGTTTAGTGAGAAAAAGGAGAACATGGCTTCACTGTCTGTCATTGGTGTGAGAGCTGTAAATATGTCTAAATATAATTTAGAAAATTAGTAACATCTATGCATGACAGAAGGCTCTAACCACTAGAAAATATTAAAAAATTATTATTGCCATCATCTGAGGGATGTTACAGACTGTAGTCTTTGCCTTTCAAGTGGTTTTTGTTTGAACTCTACTGCATTAAAGGTTTAGCAGAAATACACCCATGTCCTATGGCTACTTTCAAAGGTGTCTAAATGCAAACACTGGCAAGTAGAATTACTTTCACCATGCAGCAGAGATCCACTACTATAAATATCCTCTAGTAATTTCTTCACTATTACTAGCTCTTACTAACTTCAATACAGGAGTCTTGTTAGTCTTGTTAATCTCCACTGTATGCAAACAGACTGTGTAGGACATCTCGGTCTCCAACCGTGTTAGAGACATTCTCAGAGAGAAGGAGAGGTTGGAAGCAGGTCCAGTAATTCCAGGGTACAACAATGGAAGCATTAGATCATCTCAATTTGCCATTAAAAATATTTTCTTAACTTGCTTTTCCAGCTGGCTTACATTCTTTGTTTGAGCTCTGTGGAAATCAGATTCATCTTGACCCTGAATGCATTGATGAGTTCCTGGTCCATTTATTATTACAAATGGTTATTTTTTAGAGGAAAAACAGTGGCTAGGAGAAACATTACAGAAATGTTTTCTTAACTCTGGTGCACCTTGGGAAATTCAGGTTTGGGTGAAACTTTAACCTTTTGTTTCCACTGCAAGGTGGAAACATTTAAATTCTACCGACTTCTGCTATTTTCACATTTCTTTGAAAAGCCCCTCTGTGGGCTATAATAAATTCTGTGTGTCTCCAAATAGAGTTATGTGGATTATGTGTGCTGTTTTTTCCTAGTATTTCATCAGGCTTATTATTAATATTGAACATATCAAAGGAGTAGCCAAAATAAAGCAAACTGTAACAGCTGTGGAGATGCACATTTCTGTATACTGGCACGCTGATTTGTGAATTATGTGTTTCAAGTAACCTCATTAAAATGTGTCCTTTGGAAAAAAACTCCACATATCTCTGGTTTCTTCAAAGCCTTTTTCTCCCCTTGCATTCCTGAAGTGATGGAAACATGGTGCAAAACATCACAGGCCAAGAGATTACAATAGAATCTTGAAAAGCAGAAGAAATGTGCTTGAGACATTTCAAACATTGAAAATTTCAGCCACAGTGGTTCCCCCAGTTCATGAGAGCTACTGGCAAGTCTAAATGAACTCAGAGTGCCTTGTAAATATTTGATGTGCTGGAAAACATAGCTTGAGAGCAGAACCAGGTAGAATGAAATGGGCCTGAAATTCTCCACTGCCTAAAGAAGAGTCACAGAGATGTGGTCAGAGCCTCCCCAGAGCAGAGATATTAATTTTCTTTAAAAACCAAGGCATCAAAACCAGGATATGAATCAAGACCACAAGCAAGTTAACTAAGTATAATTATAATTGCACTTTTGGAAACTTCTGAATTTGATTTTTGTGCTAGTGGCCTCTAATATTAAGTGGGTTATTTTAAACAATTATGTCAATGTTTTCCACATTGCTCACTGGGGTTGGATTTGGAAATCTGTGGAAGAGGACAGTAAAACTCTTCCTATTAGTTGGACTAACTGGTGACCAAAGCTGGCAGATCTGATCAAAGGCTTCATTCTCTTGAACCCTTTGCAAAGATCTCACATCTCACCATTTGTGAGTAATGTTTCACACCATCTGCAGTTGGCCCAGAGACTGTGCTGCATTCTGCTCTGGCCCCTCTTACCACTGACACCTTCATCCCCCCTTGGTTAGACTGCAGCTGTGTGATACACCGAGTAATGTTTCACACCATCTGCAGTTGGCCCAGAGACTGTGCTGCATTCTGTGGTGATGCTCTGGCCCCTATTACCACTGGCACCTTCATCCCCCCTTGGCTAGACTGCAGCTGTGTGATACACTTGAGCATGATGCCTACTGCACTTAGGAAACTCCAACTGATAGAGAAGAATGGAGCACATCACAGCCACGCTGGCTGCCTGGGAACCACCAAGCCAACAGAGATTACCCATGGTATTTCAGGTCAAGCTCAAACTTCTTTTATGCTCTCTGTGAAGAAATACATGATTGATCCAGTGTTGGATCACTCCAGATTGATCCACTCCCTCTAAAAGGGGACTGCAAGAAAGATGGAGATGGACTTTTTATGAGAGCATGTAGTGACAGACAAGGGGGAACAGCTTTAAACTGAAAGAGGGCAGGTTTAGTTTAGCTATTAAAAAGAAATTCTTTATTGTGAGGCCAGTGAGGCAGAGGAACAAGTTACTCAGAGAAGTCTTGGCTGTGCTATCCCTGAAAGTGTTCAAAGCCAGATTGAATGGGGCTCTGAAAACCTGGTCTAGTGGAAATTGTGTCCAGCCATGGCACAGGGATTGCAATGAGATGGTCTTTAAGGTACCTTCCAACCCAAAATGTTCTTTGATTACAACTTCTGCTCTTTTGCTATGGACAGTGCATTGCAAATGGGATAAAGCTCATCTCAGAGCTTTCTTGTTTCAAGCAGACCTAGAGCTCTTGCAGGGTCAAAAGAATGTCAGTAGTTCCTCAGGAAATTCTTCCTGTTCAGTCTCCTGTTCCACTCTGCCTTTTCTAGTGTAATTACGTAATATCTTCCCTAATCCTAAAACTCAAATCCTGCCAGAACATTTCCCCTTCAGAGCATGAGAAAATAAAAATCGTACAAGAGATACACAGTCCTGTTGCCTACTGCAAAACAGGAAGTCAGGGAGCAAGAAAGAACTGTAGCTAAGAGGACCTATGTGGTAGAGCAGACTGACCACACACAGCTAATAGCAAGTCCAGAGTCAGAGTTGTGGCTTTCTTTTGAACAAAGGTAGTTAAGAGGCATGATGGCTAAATTTAGTGATGGAAAATATTTTCTGAGCTCTCTGAAAAATTAATTTTGTTTGCTAGCACTAGAAACAGTTGATAAAATCAGAGAATATTTTATGGTTTTAAGTCATCGGAGTATTTATACAGATATTTAAGTCCATTCCTGTTTAGTGAAGCATATGAATATTTCAGAGTTTTATTTCTACTTTTCTATTAATGCTGGCAATATGAGAAGGGGGCCTGGATGTTAACACAAGAAGAAACAAGTTTCAGAATTTTCACCTGTGGAAGCAGAACATTTGACAAGTTAATGCAAATAAAAATTGGACAAACTGAGAATGCTAGTCCCCCTGAAGTAAGCAACTAGCCTTGGAGCAGAACTAAAGAAGCTTATAATTTTAGAACTTGGACTCCTAATAAGGTAGAGGTTATGGCTGTTTGTATGGGTGATACAGAATTGCAATTCCAAGATTCACTTCAGTAAGAATAATAGTAAAAACAAAAAATTGCTAGAACTTCCAGTACTCTGCCTCCTGAATATAGTCTCTCAAATGAAAACTACAAAGGACTTCCTAATATTTTGGTGGAATTTCCCTGAATAACTAACTATGACTTGTCCTAGGGAACTCTGTACATCTCCTCTTTAAAATTTTCCTTATTTCAGTCTTCTGTACATAATCCAGTGAAAGCAGTTCCTTCTGTGTATCACAGCTGACCTACAGTACCACTTCAGTTTGAGAGCAATGCAATAAAAACAGCTAAAGAATGTGCTGATGAGAAAAGTTATTGAGGGAAGCGTCATGAGGTTTATAGCACCTTCTTAGTTTCCTGGTGCTTAAAATCAGCTGAGCTAGCAAAGCAGAGAACTGCAGCTGGGAATCAAAACCAGCTTTCAAATGCAAGTGTTACTGATATTATGGAGGAATACATCTGAAGAGAAAAGCAGAATATGCCTCTACAGCACCAAAAATCTTTTCATCATATTAGTTTGCCTATACCTAAGCTTTCTGTGCTCCAATTGAAAGATTTGAAGGGATTACAACATATATATATATATATATATATACACACACACACACCTACATACAGTCAGGTGTATATATAGGTCTATATGCAGGTGTATTTCAGGTTTTTAAGAATTCCATACTGTGCTCAGTGTGAAATGGCTGAACTACTCTGATTCCAAGAAATTAGAAAGAATATTGCAATGAATTTGTGGCTCTGCACTGAAGTTGCATGCACTTCTATAGTCAGCATTTGAATAAGGTTTTGCAGCTCACTAAAATGACTCTGATTCCTCTACCCTCATAGTTTTTTTTTCCATATAACTTTCTAGTCAGTGTGTCAACAAGGTTTCCAGCCATGATTAACAATGATGAAAAACCAGTTATCTGACAAAGCTATTATATTTTACTGTTTCATGTGGGTCAGAAACACAGAGTTCAGCTGTAAATTTCACTTTCTCACATGTCAGTGGTAAAACCACATTGTCAGTAGAAATAAAACACCTGAAAAAAGATTTGAAGATTGCTGTCTGTAATGTATATATTGGTATATCAAATTAAATTCAGGAGTTTAATTAATTTTGCACTATTGAGAGCACACATTTAAATTATACAATTAATAGGTACAGTAGAAGGGAAGAAACAAGAGAAAGAGGAAAATGATCACAGTAATCACAAAGAATTTCTGGGAACTTTCAAAGAACTGCTAGGAACTTTTCCTGTTATTCCATGGTATTATTGAGGTATGGTATTTTTGAGATATAATACTTTAACAGTTAATAACAGTTTTGGTAATGCAAAGAAGAAACAAAAATAAAAAAGAGAAAGAAATATTTATTGTGTTCACTTTAGTCACACATGTAGCAGATCATGCAGAGGATCAGATAATTATGCTTTCCTTCTTCACCTGGGACAGATCTTCTGTGAATCATCTAATACTTGGTGGATGTCAATGGTTATTTGATCAGTGCCTTTGTTCTGTTGTATTGTGTTGTTATATAGGAAGTGTACCCTAATCTTCTGCACAAAAAAGTGCTGTAAATACCTCAAGGATGATTTGCATTGATGAATGAAAAGATATACAGTTGTAAAAGAAGATTTTTAATACAAACACGCCCTAAAGTAAATGCTGTTTTCCTTGGCATAATGTTGTACAGAACATTCCTTGCACAGAATGCTTTCACTATTTTCCTATAAAAGCTATTTATCACTCAGTAACAAATTAAGACCCCCAATATTCAATCTATTTTTTCTTTCTTTACTGTTCTTTTTTTATAACCTGATGCAGAGGAATTTTTGAATCATAAAGAAAGAAGACAGCCACTGCTTCATAGCCTAGAGTATCTAAAATAGCAAAGATATTTGGATATGCTTCCACTATACTAAATCCTGGATGACAACATTAGCTCTTTTCTATTGTGAATTCCTTTGTTTGTGTTCCTAAGTATAAATAATGTGAAGTAGTATGACTACAAATAACATAATCATGCATTAGTTGACTGGCAAAAGGGATCATAGGACTGCCTTGCTAAGGCTGACATCTCTGCTTTTTCCCTTGGACACCCTCCACTTAACAAAGGGCAAATCCTGTATTTATCTTTCTGACAGCCCTCAGCACAAAGCCCAATGTCTGCAGGAGCTGGCCTTTGCGCTGGAGGGGCCTCTGGAAGTGGGTAGCTTCTGTTTTGAGATTTGTTATTGCAATTCGTTTCACACTTTAACAAAACATATCCCTGTGAGATGTTCAAAACGCTCTTAAAAAGAGTTGAAACTTTATCTAAAATAATAGAAACCTGAAGATAAAGGACGGCACAGAAATTTTTTGTAAATTGGCTATTTTGTCGTTTGGCTATTAAGTAATTTTTGGTGACTCTGTCACAATGACAGATATGAGGATGTGAGGTGAAAAGATGGAACTTAAGAAGCAAAAGGCAAACCTTTCTTCACAGGAAATTTAATTCCACTGTCCAGCATGAGCTTTCAACACCTGCAGACAGTGTTGCAGACATTACTTGATTTAAAGAATCATGGAATTATCTAGGTTGAAAAAGGCTTTTAAGACCATAGAGTCCAATCATCACCAAACACACCACTAAACCAGGTCCCTAAGCACCACATCTACATGATAGTAGAACACTTTTAAAGAGCTTGTTAGGACTGCCAGTCTCATAAATACTATATGGTCCAGAGTGTCCCTGCATAAGCTAAGTATTGCTTGATTTCTGTGTGGAAAAACACACAAGTGTTACTGAACCACACCCACCTGTGTCTGCAGGAGGTGGTCACACAATCAGCAGTGTCTGTGTCCAGGGATGCTCCTGGCCTGTGCAGAGCTGTGGTGCCGTTTCAATCACCAGCTACGAAGAAGAAAGAAACAAAGACAAAAGCAAGGTCAGTAAGCATGACGGTGCAGAGATAAAATGGAGTAACAAGTGTACTTGGAGTGCGAGAGGGTGCTCATTAAGAGAAATAAAAAACCCACAAGACAGAAACCTGCACCAATGATCAAGTGGAAAAGCAACACAAAATCTAAAGAACACCAGAAAAATATGTTTTTCTGGGGAAACAAAGCTCAGCTGAATTGAGGTACAAAACGTTTGAAGGACAACAGCAACCAAAAAGGCAAACATATATTGTATGTCCATGATGACACTCACCACCAAACTTCCTCATGATATGACAGATTTAATACTTTTGAACACACTCACTTGAGTAAATTGTTTTGCCATGTTGTAAATCTCAACAAATTTAATTATTTTTAGGGCCATTAAAGATAAAACTAACAATAGAAGTGAGTCTGTTCTTAAGATCAAGCAGTTCCCCTCTAACAGTAAAGCAGAAAAGGTAATGAAATTTTTTAAACATTAATCTTCTAAGAACTTTTACATTAAAAGCATGAAAATATTGTAGTGTATAGGGGGAAAAAGAGTTAACAAATTTTTTTCCCCACACCAGATAATTCCTGTGTTAGAAATAGACTATTCATTTGATATTTAAAGAAGAATGCCAAGGAAAAACCTTGTGCCTAACTCCATATGGAACCTCTTCTCATACCATATGCATCTTTTTTGAAATGTCTGATATAGTATGTTGATTAGGGAGATTTAAACACTCTTAGAAACAACATTCTGTTGAAACAATATCCTAATTTATAAATATTGGGAATCCAATATTTATAACAGAGATTTTAACAGGGGAGTTAATTTCTCAGGATAAGCTGCTACAGGGACACAACCCCAGTTTCCATCAAATATTTTTCATTTTTTTCTCCACTGATTATAATGATTGTCATTTCCTGCTGGGCACATAGTGCAGTGTGTGTATAAGTAGAATTAGAGGCAGGATGGAAGGAATTAAAACAGAAAAAATAAAGTACACTTAATGCTTTTCCACCTGAAAGAAGCCTACTTACTTGCCTAAACTTTAGGACTCATCTCTTTAATTTTGCTCCGCAATTTTGTTGATGTCCATGGAAATTCCAAATGTGTAATGAAAACAGAATAGAGCTTACTGTCATTTGGGAATATAACAAAATATAAAGCAGCCATTTGGGAAGTATTTCTAATTGCAATCATTGCAGATCTCACCATTCTTAATGTTTTTACAAGCATGAAGGCAGAAATCACCCAAACTGATAAACAGAATTAAATGAAAAATAATATAAATTTATATTTTCAAGGTTTTAAAAACAATGGCTGTATATCTCTTCTTCACAAATGGCAGCCAAGAATTGTCAGATGCTGCATGTTATCTCTGCTAATGATGTCACCAGTGTACTTTTTTATGTGCAATATATTAATCATTTTGTTTATAAGCTGACTGTCCAGGAAAAAAAAAAGGGTCAAGTTGCCTCACTAAAAACAACCCAAGAAGATAAAACAAAAGGACAGAGCAGACATTAAACAGTTATTTAAAAAGATATTATCAGTCATTAATAGGTTTTGGTGGTTTTATCTGATTGCTGTGTCAGTTAATATGTCTATGTCTGGAACTCTTATAGCATTTAAAAACTGGAAAGGGAGAGTTGAATCATTTATATATGTCTATTTCCAGCCAAAATTAATCCAAAATCCAGAAAAGAGGCAAATTTTAACCTGATTTCAAATGCACATAAACTAATTTCTTGGAAGTTCTTTTCAATTTTCTTTTTGGTATGAAGCAGAGAAGTGTTGGATAAAAATATAGAAAATACTGGACTGCAAATGTGACTAATTTCTTTTGCTTCAGCTGTGCTTTTTTGTTCAGCGGCACATTGCCTCTTTCAGAAATTCTGTAAGCTCTCAATAATTTTTCTCTAAAGACCTGGCAAAAGTAGCCATGTCTGGGAGGAACCTTCCCCTGCAGTTTGCAGACCAAAGGAGACCAAGTGCCTTGCTGCTGAGACAGTCTCCCCTGTGTGAGGCATAGGCCAGCTTCCCCATCTCCATCGGGCATGATTCCCTCCTTCCTCCTCAGTATGTGATGGTGGTGGAAACAATGAGGCAATACATAAATACCAGAAGAATTTTTGTCCAAACCTAAATAAAAATTGACCTAATCTGTCTCCTGTCTGTGTCTCATTAAAATTAAGCTGCATTGAAAATTCAAAATGTTTAGCAATGTCAGAGTTTAATTACTATTTAGTGGGAATGAAACTGTGTATAAAAAATGCACAACTTTCAGGGAGAGTCAGCTTTTGGATGGTGTGCTAAGGGCTGGGTGATTTTCAACATTTACTCTGTGGAAAGAGAAATTCATTACAGAATGGAAAATAGAGCATATTTTAAGAATGTGCAAAGGTATACCACTAAGTAGAAAGATACACTGAAAGCAATAATTATACTGAGCTCAGGTTTCTAGCCACAAGTGTGAATTTTCTCCAAAATACTGCCATGGCTGCACAATCCCTAAACCTCAACATTCCTTTTGTGTTTAGCAAATCACTGTGAAGTCTATTGCCTAATGTGCCCTTCATGCTTTTCAAACGCTTTGTCCTCATAGGAAACAACTGCTTCACGTTCCAGCTGATGAGCTAGACTGGATCATTGTTCCAACCGAGTTCAAAGAGTAATTACATCCTGAAACAGGAAAAGCTATAAAACATCAGCCCCTTGAAAAAACAGGAAACTTCTCAATCATAAAGTAAGGATGCTCCATGTGCACCACAAATAAGCATCAAGAGTTTCGATGTTACATATTTTGATAATTTATGGCAGAATATTGTGTCCCACATAGCTGAGCTCCCGAATGTTCACTTCTCACTTTTCCTTAGATGACTTTTGACTTCAAAGTATCTGCTGCTGAAGAAAGAGCTTGTGGCTTAGGATCATGTGGGGAAACCTGCAGCTGGATTCAAATAAGTCACTTTATCAGTTGTCTTCTTAATCTGCCAGCTAATAAAGTACCTTTCTGTTTCAATTTTCTTTTAACATGAGAAAGCAAATCTGTCACATTAAATAATTTAAGTAAAGGTAAAATATATGCTATCTGGAAGAACTTAAGTCAAAAATGGGCATGTGCACTGCATCTGCATTCCAAAAAGAGCATATGATTTTAAAATCTAGAAGTCCCCTAATCTTGGAATCCTCTGAAGGAGGCTTCAAATTAATGTGAGAAAATAACAAATATTATTTAGAATAATTTGAGAAGTCATCTACTCTGGAATATTTTTGTATTTTCTGTCATTAATTAGAGCAAATTCAAGGATTTATTAACCTGCATTTCCTGAATTATTTTGTCATGCTTTTATATTTCTTTCTGTTTTCTGTTGTTCCTAACTACTGGAAAGCTAAGCATTGAAATTTTCCTTTGCAAATATTGTTCACTATATATCAGGCCCATTTATAATAACTGCTCACATTGGGACAGTGATGCAGGTGTGATCATAAAATCTGCATTCATATCTCAGCTTTGAGGACCAGGCTCCCAGGACAAAATTCAGTGCTACTATCATTCCTTTAGTGGTTTGTTCTGTTCTGCATTTACTGATACTTAAAGTTCAATGATCACAACATTATATCATCTCCTCAGAGGACATTAAACCAATTGCAAATAGCGTGCAAGTCTGTATGATTGATTGGTCAGAAAAGATTTTTAATTTTCTTTATGTATTATTCAGTAATTGAATCAGGATACCACTTTACTGCTGCAGCTTGTATGAAAAAAAGAAAATGCAGATGTACAGAAGTTAGTAGAAGTATTAGAAAACATTGCTTTCATCTCAAGGATTAAATGAGTTAACTTTATGTAAAGAATTTCTAGTACTTTTGGGTTGTGTGAACTCATTCTCTAGGCTAGTTCAGGCCAACTTGTCTTGTTATTTTCGTTATGTTTCATTATGGAACTACTCTTCAGACACATTATCCGTGATCACTGGACTATATTGTGTTTTGTGGTCCTTCCTTTAAATGATGTGTTGAAATTGAGTATTTCTGTATAAGAACCACACACAAGCAACATTACTGAAACACTTCCACCTGTGCCTGCAGGAGACACCCTCACAACAAGTGCCAATGCCCAAAGAGACTCCTGGGCTTTCCAGAGCTGCTGTGACTTTTCAGCTCTCAGCTACAAAGAAGAACTCAGATTTCTGTCTCAGCCAAACAGTAAAACATAACACCATCTTTATCTGTTGCTGAAGATACAACCAAATCTACCTGAGAGAAAAAGTGAATTGATGGATCCAGTGTTACTCTTTATTTCCAGTACAGGGCTAACATGGCTTTTCTCACTTTCATTTTGTTTGGTAAAAATAGCTGTTATAGGCCAGGGGTTTAACAAATTAAATTAGAAAGATATGTATAGGAATCACACAATATATATTTACAATGAGGAGAATAAAAGTTTATTTTATAATAACTATCTGCAAGATTAATATCTTAAAATATTTCCCCCTTTTATTTATAAATAACATTTCTCAGATTTTCTTAGCTCCCTGAATGTAATTTCCTAGAATCTTAGCCATTTCATAGTAATATAAACACAATTTATCTTGTTCTGCCTCAAAGTGGGCACTGTACAGTGCTCTTATAAATGCTCTAAACTTATCCAACTAAAAAATAGTTTGAAACCAAAAGGAAATCCTTTACAGAGCCACAGAAATTAAAAGAAAATAGCTTATTAGGCCTTGGTCCAAACTATCCTAACAGCTATACAGACTTTCATTGTGCCATTGAGCTTTGCATCCAGTCTTCAGTTTTTTTTTTTTTTTTTTTTTTTTTTTTTTTTTTTTTTTTTTTTTTTTCCCAGCATTGTAATAACCTAGAGTACTATCTGTGCTTTGGAGAATTATGTACATGGGGGTTACTAAAAAAGAAAATGGTTGGGGCCTTTCAATTTTGGTGAGACAAGATTCAGATATTGTGAAGCTTGTTAACAGAAAGTGCAGAGAATGGCATTTCAGTTTTCCACCATTAGTGAGTTGTCCGGTCAGAAGTGCTGCAAGAGCACCTTCACCTCCTGTGACACTCTGATCAGTTATTTCCTTTGGTTTTAATCAGGGTTATTAAAAAAAAGCAAACTTTGGACAGCCTGCTTTGGATTATACACCAAGAAATGTAAAATTAAAAGAGTTCTGGCCTAACAGATGCATAACATATCCTATTTCCCCCCTCTTTTATATACTGCTTCAGCTAGGAGAATATGGAACTTTAAGTTCTCTTGCAAGATGGCATACATGTTTTGAAGAATGATGATTTTGTTTTTTAAGTGAGGGTTTACTATATTAAAACACCACACATATTATTCAAATCACAGCATAAAAATGAATTCAAAAGGAAACCTCAATGTCAACATACTAGCATTTCGGGAATTCTGTGTTAGCAATTCCTTCTGTCATAGCAATGACAAGAAGGAAATATTTCACTCATTTAAAGTGAGATGTTGGCTTGCTTGGGAATGGAACACTAAATGATATGGAACACTAAAACCCCCTAAAATGTATCCACACAGCTCCTGGATCTGCTGTGTTACAGAAAATATTTTTATTAGCACCCATCACACAAAATATACCTTATCCTGTCAGGAAATTAAACCAAATTATATGATAGAACTTTTTATTTTTACATTGGCACAAGTTCTGCACAAAGTCTGATTCATTTGGAGTGCAGCAACTTGCAAACATATGGCCCTTTCACCAAAGTAGACACAAGGATGTTTTTAGAACCTTAATGTTCTAAAAGCAAGGCGAATATTCTTTGGAATATATATATAGCAGAAAATCCAACATTGCTACTTCAAATAGTTCTGTCAAGCAAGATGATATTCTTGCCAAAGCAACACCAATGTTTTTATAAGCACCACCCCAGAATTACCACTGATTCACACAAATGTTTTGTTGTTTATTTGTAAACAACCCATTCCAAGTTGGAAGAAAGATACATTCACCATTGTGTGGACAGAAGGACCCTAATTCTTCCAGCTCTGCTCTCTTGAAACTTTGCTCTGTCTTCAGGCTGTAGAATTGGCTTGTGCCTTTCTTTGACCCTTTCTGTTAATCCAGCCAGCTCCCTAGTCCTGAAATCCTCATAAAACATTTACATACGTCCTAAAAATGCTCTGTATGAGAGAAAACTGCAGCAAAGACTTTGCAATCCACTGCCAAAATTCTGTAAGGAGTTAAGAGCTGACTGTGAGGGCTTGTCTGCTTCCAGAGCCAGGAGCAAAATCTTTGTCACAGGAAATAAGAAAATGCATCAACAGCTTAAATTATCTTCCAACAGAAGTGCTTTGCCATGGGGAGGTAATTTATCTTCCAATAGGAGTACTTTGCCATGGGGAGGTACACTGAATGCCAGAGATTGTCACATCAAAATCTGAAGCAATTTCATTACTGGTCTTTCAATAAGCAATAATGAAATATTCAATCTTTTGTTTAGGGACTGATTTCAGGAGTCCCTCTTAAGGATTTACAGAACAAGTGGAACCTGGAGTGTTGGCTGATTGCAACCACTAGTATCAAGGGCAAAAAGGTAGCATGATGTCAGAGAAACAGTATATCAGGGCACCTGAAGGCTTCTGCTGGGGCTGCCCCCAGCCCCTGGCCATGGCACCAGACCTGCCAGCCCTGTCCCAGTGATGCCCCAGCAATGCCAGCCTCCAGCTTCATTTCCATTCCTGCAGGCAGATGAACTCCTGGATGGACCCCCTCCTCCCACAGTGTGTGCTGCAGCTGGTCTCCATCCCTGCCTTTGGATCCTCCTTCTTTTTTTTCCTGTGTGGAGCCTGGCCCCTGTTCACTGCTTGGTGTGTCTGGTATGGCTGTAGATAGGCATGGCCAAAGGTTAAGCCAAGTCTGCAAACAACAGCCTTCTTTCCTTAAAATCATTGTTGCAATGGATATATTTCAGGACATTCTTTGTGTTTGTCTATCAAGTGGAAAAAGCTTAGACAACATTGTCTGAAATAATAAGGTGGTGTAAAGTTGTTCAAGGCAAGTCTCAGTAAAATTTTCTGTGGTTAATAATAACTTAAAGTGCTTATTGGTGCAAGCAAGAAAGATTTCTTTCAGAGGGTGAAGGAGAAATTCAATTGAAGCTAGTTGATTGTTGAATTAATCTGCCTGTTAGATAGTCTTTTGACTCAGATCAACAAATTTCATAGCCAAAATGACAAATACGTATTTTAGACTGTTTCTCTGTATAGTAGTGCAGATAGAAACTGAAGAACTGGAGTACAGAGGGAGGTAAATGTTAGTCGCAAATGAAAAAAAAATTGGCCTTGAATTGAGTGGGTGAAGTTGGCACAACCTTTATTAAAAGTTGTTCGAAATTCATAGCAGGAAAAAATTACATAGCATTAAATGCATTGATCATACCAATATAATAGAAACTGTAATTATTGTACCACAAAAGGGAAAGGAATAGACCAAGGAAGAGAAGTTGGGGCAACAGAGTAATAAATTAATTTAATGCTACAAATTAAAAACTCAGTTGAAGAAAACTAACCAAAAATGCACTGTAAGGGAGATGAGCAGGATGGAATAAGAAGCTAAAAAATTAAGAAATTTGATGCTCAAGAAAACACAGCAAAATCAGTAATAAAGAAAATAAGGTGTTGGTAAAAATATTAGTCATAAAGGTACTAAGACAACAACTTGGTTATGTGTGTCACAGCTTAGGCTTTGGTTGAAACAGAGAATGTAGGTGTTGATTGACAATCCAGTAAAGTCAATGGAAATATTCCTTGTGAGTAATGAAGACTTTTGGGACAGAAGTTCAGGTATTGGGCTATGCCCAGATATCAAAGAAAATTCTTATTAGGAAAAACAGCTCAAGAACTAAATCAAACAGAAGATAAATAATTACACTTCCTAATTACAGATTATAGAGCCTTAGCAATTATTGGATGTTCTCGTGGTAAATCCCTATGTGTAAGGACATGTTCTGGTTAAAGATCAGATTGCTTGTTTCCAACCAGAAATGTTTCCATGTAGAAGTGGGAAAGGATGATTACTGCTAAAGTAGAGGCTGTCAGTATTAAGTGATGTGTAAACCAAGACTAGTGCAAATATGAATTAATATATTCATATATAATCATATGCATAGACAAGCAGGTTTCCAAGGGATTTTTTCTTTCAATCCAAATAGTTTCTCTCTAAAATAAATAGAAAAGTCATTCTATGAATCTCTGTTATAGTTCACATGGACATTTGAAGTTTGCTAAATTCTGCACTTTTCTACTCTTATTGACTGATTAATAGTATTTTTGATTTAACATAGTTTTTTCCAAATATGACTATTATTCCCAAGTCCTCTTTTTCTCCCTGTTAAAAGGATTTGAATGTTATAGGTCGGTTAAAAAAAAAATCATGATAATACATGCACAATTAGTTTGTTCATTATTTTACAGTTCTTTTGGCTTCTTTTAAGGTTCTAGGTTATAATTAAATAGTCCCTAGTAAATATTTGGATGCCATTAGTTTAGTTATATGCCATTTCAAGTGACAGAGTTTTATCACAAGTCTAAAAATATGTTGTATGAGAGTCTAATTTTTGGAAAAGTCACTTCATAGAAAAAATAAAGTTTCAACCTCTTATGAATATGGAAGATATCTTGAGCTCGTGAGCTGACATATTCCTCAGAAACAAGCCAATAGGTTAAATAATTCCGAGTTTATTTTTTAAAAAGTCTGAGCACACATTTTAACACATCTGACCATAAGGTATGATTCTGATTTTCCTTGCTGAATGACCTCAATTCTGCAGATAAAAATTTTAGAAAATTGCCAGTGAATATAATTTATTCACTGATTTTCTGAATTCCTCTTCCAAGGAAGATAACCAAAGTATAGTGAAACAAAAATTATCCTGAATCTATGGCTTATTTTTGTACCTACCTAGCTTTATGAAAATGGTACTCATAAAAACCTTTTGGAGAATACAAGACTAAAATTTCTTTTTCTAATAATGGAAAATATTGTCTTTCCTTATCAATATAATATTAGAAATAATCTGGAAAATGTACTATTCCTCTCTTTTCCCTAACTTTTCCTTTACTCTGATGCCATGTACAATGATTAATGTAGAGCTTTTCTTAAAGTCTTACAAAGTGTTTGTTTCCAAGGTCAGTAGCCGAAGCAAGAGGTTTATCCTTATATTTTTACTGTTTGTGAACTTTTTCTCTGGTATATTTTACCACATTCTCTGCCCTGATAGAACTTGAAATGGTCATCCTGCTGGGAACTCAGCTAACTCATTGTCTTCTCTACTACAAAATTAACTAGACTTCTTTTTCCTTTCTTTTTTTTCTTTCCCACTAACTGTGCTTTTAATATGAACTTTACAGCCATTATAGCCTTGTGCTGAGGGCAATTCTCTTTCCAGTTTTCTTGAAGCCCAGTAGAACTGCTTCCAGACTCCTGAGAAGTTCAAGGTTTCACAGATATTCTCAGTGACTTGCATCACAGCAGCAGCAAAGTGTTGCTCTTGGGCATTGACATAGACATTCAGACAGGTCACAATGGAGAATTACACTATTTTCATCTTTTTATATCTGAAAGCATGTGAAGAAATATATGTTGAAAACTGCTCATGCAATAAACCTTGAAATGCAAACCCACCAGGGATTCTGAGTCAGAGAAAATCCCGACAATCCAATCAGTAGTGCTTCTTATTTCAGAGCGTTACTAAAATGCTTTTTATTTACTGTGCTGCTTTATTCAGAGCCCTGTCTTTTGAGGTGTACTTTAGTAATAAAATTTACAAAGATAATTTGCTAGCACATTCCTGACTTAGCACAAGTTCTTCCAAGCAACTCTTAAGCAATTCACCAGTGGACTGAGAAGCAGATGTTCTGAACTCTGCTACTGTAAGCGTCAGTCCTCCTTCTCTAGCTAATGGAATGTCTCTGCCTCATCTTCTGTGTCAGGTCAGGTTATAGAACTTCTGTATCAGTGGACTCGCTTGCTAGATTCTACTTCTGCCAATGAATCTTTATCAGGCAAGTGTTTTTTTTCCTGTACAGGTTTAATTTGTAGCACATACCAAGATGTACAAACCTCCCCAAAGCGGTAGAAGAACATGAAAACCTGTCTGACCACTGAAACAAGAAAACTTACAGGTCTTCCTGTAAGGGAGATGAATCTGGACAGTGGATCAAAAAGAAAGAAATGTGTGTGGGTAGTTTTTAATGGTGTATGAGCATGGAGAGTAGCCATGGGGCATGGATGCGGAAATCTGAAGATGATTACAGAGTGGAGTAGATTGTAGATCATGGATCAGTCTGGATGATGGGCAGGAAGGTAGGGAGGGAGCTGTGAGAATTGCATATGACGCAATTGATGAGAAATAGACTGATGGGACATAAAGTGATAAAAATGGGTACCTTCACATGCTCAGCCCAAACCATGCTTTATCTGAACATGTGGTTGAGCTGAGCTGTGCTGACACTTAGGAAAAGGGGGCAGGTGACATCAGATGGCAGGAAGGAAGGCAGATTCAAGGTGAGCTATGAGCTCTGCTACTAGGTGAATCCAATCCCTGCCATGGCACAGGCTGTGATGTCTTACACGACCACCTTCGGTCCTGCACACCTTACAATTCCACTGACAATCTAAATGTTATGACATAGCCTTTCATCATGCACATTCAACTCACAGCCTCCCTCTTCTGACTTGCATCCTTAACCCACAGCTGTCCTGACTCATTCTGCACATAACCCATTTGTCAGGACAGCAACTCAGCTCACAAATCTTTGTCCCTTTGGTGCATCTCCCTTCCAACTCTCTTCCTTCCATTCTCACCCTACCAGTTCTACAGGATGGATAGGCTGGGAGTACCAGTCTTTTATTACTAGGTGCACTCAGAGTTTCTGAGTGCATAGTTCTTAGGAATGAATAGTAGAATTAGAGCTGGGTTATGACTGATCTGTCAGAATTCATCAAAATCCATGAAATATCAGCTATACATATGACACTGACTGCAACCCTATAAATCAGATTCAATTTTATCCTCAGAGTTTGCATGAATTGTTAATATTTGAAAGCAATATAAAATAGAGAGAAACTCTTCCAGAACAAGTTCAGACCAATAATAAAAATATTTTTAGTGCATTTCTTATATGTTGTGAGAAACTTGCTTGTAGATCAACCCTCATTATAAAAAGGAGTTACCACATTTTGTTATCGTCCCTAGAGAGAGGCATATAACGTCATTCATTCTATGATTAGTTAAATTTCAGATTTATATTTTGGTTTGCTCATGCAGTTTCCAGCATTTCAGATTGTTGCCTGTGACTCTTCATTTCAACATAACCCTGTGGATCTTGAGAACTGGATTGCTGCACATTGCCAGTGACACTCATTAGCCTTCTCAGAGCACTTGGCCCAGTGTCTGTGCATCCTGCTGCTGTGAATCAAACACGGGTCACTCGACTCTGTGTGCATCTGCTGTGACCTGCTTCAGAATAGCCATGTTGAAATGATCCACTCAGTGATTTTCCTTATTATTTGGAAAGGGAAGATAGACCAAATAACTTCATGTTTGCTTTTCATCAGTAAATGCTGATTGGTATAACTTGGTCATGTTAAAAGGCAAAAAGTAAAATATCTACAACAAATCTTGGTTGCTTAACTCTGGATATCTTGTAGGAAGTAGTGGGGCATGAAGTGTGACATAAAGGATCGTGAAATGTTACATGAGGATTGTTTTAAATCAGGAACATTAAAAAAAACCCCAAAAACCAAACACTGGCCACATTATTTTCACACCTTATGAATGAGTGTATTCGAAAAATAGAGAATTAGCTGGCTCAATCACTTTGAATAAGTACTCCTAGCTTCCAGCCAAGGTAATGTATACTATTTTCCTGGATAACTGCCACATGTTCTCACATAATTTTTTTTAAAACGGTGATATTTATTTGAACACCAAGATGGGCTGCGCCGTATTATGAGATTTTATAGAATTTTAGGATTTTACTTCATATAACATGATTAATAATCAAAGCTGAAATACAATATTTAAAAAAAAAGTTTTAGTGAAAAGAGCAAATTCCAGCCTATCAGTAACAAAGGTAATACATGGACAAAGCATAGCAAAAACTACACATGGACAATCAGGTAAAATGAAACACAGAACTCTTTCCTGCAGACAGCTAATTTACTAGACTATGTTCTCTAAGGGTTGCCAAAATACCTATGTAGGCTCCTGGAGAGGACAGGTTAATACTAATTGTGAGGTCTGGGGTGGGTCAGATTATTAGGAATCTGGGATGATTGGGCTTTCATCCACAGGCTGTATAGGCAGCTGATCATTTCAAGAAACTTCCCACTCTCCCAAAATGAGGAATAACAAAGCCCACAGCTGCACTAGATGATGATTTTTCAGTTACTTGTCCCAGGGAAAGCCATTGCTGCATTTAGCTCAGTCAGATTTAGGTACACAATGTATGGTTCAAGTATGGCATGGAGCTAATGAAATGTCCATTTCAGCACAAAGCCATTATTATGTAACTAGGGAAAAGTTTTGTACTTTTTAAAGTTATGGTAAAACTGAGAACTAGAACCAAACATAAAAACTATAGCCTGCTTTTTTGTTGTTGCTGTACATGTGTGTATTTCACAGAATCAGACACAGTGGTCCTTGTAATCAGGGATCAAGTAAAACTGAAGGAGAAGATTTCTGAGTTTTCTGAATCTCAGTGTGAGAACTGAGACTGTAGTAACAGTTTTTCCCTTTAAAAAAAAAAAAAAGAATTAATCATCTTGCATTTTGTTATCTACACATAGGTCTCCTGGCCCATTCTCTGACACAGTATGCTATATTTTCACATGCAACATAGAAACATATTTATTATTGTAGTATTTAGCGCTGGTAAAATATAATATATAGTTTGAAAGAGGGACAATATTGAATGAAACTCTTTCTTCTGGAGGATACTTGGCAAATTAAAACATTTTATAATGTGAATGTGAAGAACACTATGCTTACATCAGTTGGAAAAGCATATTCTTATACCATAATAGTTGACATAATAGCAGACTGTACAAGAGAATGTACTGGGAGAAAATGTAGTTTAAATTGTTTTAAAAAATGCTGGCAGCCTTAAGATGCTGACATTAGAAATGAGAGTGCAAAGGCATTATGGATATAGATAAAGCTGGCTGTTACGCATACAGAAGGTTGACTTATTCTAGTGTCAGATTCCCAAAAGAGCAAAGCACACGGAAATTAAGTTTCTGTGTGGAATAAAGAACTCTATGTACCCTTGCTTGGATCTGTTATTTCATACTATTCAAAAAAAATAAGAAACTGAGTTAACTAACAGAATGTTAAAAGGAGGTTAACAGCACAGTATTTTTCTAGATGAATAAATTGAGACAGCAGAATTAAATGACTCATCACAGACTGTGCAAGAAAATATTTGATTTAATGGAATCTACATCTACACATTTTATTGAATTAAAGTGTGAACAGGTAAAAAATCAAATAATGCTTAATTTAATGCAATTAAATTTGTCTCAGTTATACATGCAGGTGAATCTCTAATTGTAATTTTCTTCTTATCAATATTTAAGGTATACTGAAAGGTTAAATCAACCTTTTATCAATCAATATCATTGAGCATATACATAAGATCTCTTCACTCAAATTGCATCAGAAACTATTTTGATTTAGAAATTACTTAGCTCTGTATTGCTGCTGAGCAGTTGCTATATACTAATAAAAGTTCTTACGCCAGCAGACTTTTCTTCTTGTTAATTATGGGGCTTGTCTATATAGCTCTGAGCTCCAGTTCATGAGGGCAGGAGGTAGCCTTCTTGGAAGATCCCTAGGTTGCAAAAATGGTACCTGTAGCTCATACTAATCTTTGTGAGCAGTTTTAAAAATAGATTGTAACTAAAAAATGTATTGACATGGTTTTTGCTCTCTGAAGTGGGGAGAGCACATATGTTGTAAAGTGAGGTTTATAGCTTGTTTTTCTGGAAATGGGGCCAAATTACATCTTTGAGTTTCAGAAGTGGATCGACTGCCATTTAGTTACTTCTCTTACATTAAAATTCTTCTTCCTAGTCTCTAGTCTGAAACATCCTTTTAGAGTGTTGAGCATGTAGATTCTTGTTGTGTCCCATGACTGAAATGAGAGAGGTGGTGTCCCTGCTCTGGCAGAAATTTTGCAAGGCACTCATTGCATTCTCTGCCTCTTAACCTTGATGCTTTCATTTTTCAGTTGTCCTAAATAAGCCATATTTACTCTGACTCTGTGGATTCCTGCTGCTCTTGTCCAGGTTATTTTTGCTTTATTGGGGTGCAGTGCTCAGACTTGGTTTCATGATCTCTGCAGAGAACCCCAGGAAAGGCGCTGCAGATGTTGGGTGTAAGAGTCATCCTTCTCCTGTCCTGCAGGTTCGATTAATTCTTTTCAGATCCAGATAATAGCAGTTATTTTTCTCCAAGACACTTTGGCATTGCGGGTTGTTATACAATCTGTAAGCTGCAATAATCCCTCTTCCCAGCCTTGGCCAGGTGGGATGTGTGTAGGCTTGTCACCTACTTGCCTTGGTACTAGTTTAAAGCCTTTCCCAAAACCCAGTCAGTAATTTTGAAGAATTTTTAGATTTGTTGGTGAAGAAGTAGAGCTGTGAAGCTGTGTTGAAGGAAACCTTCACTTGGATAGAAGTTCAGACAAAATTATTAGCAGCTAGGGTGGTGCAAGGCCTTCTCTTGAGCTGTCAAAATTCACCGCTGATTGCAGCCAATGTAAATAAATGGACTGTGCTTTAGATTTTATTAGCTGACCAGTTTAGTGCTCAAATCCCTGTTAGATGCTATTTGAATAATTAAAGAACAGGCCTTGAATGTTTTGTAGTGTGTTAGCCTCAGTGGGATTATCTGCTTATCGCTACCTAAGGAAATAAGCATTTTAATGAAAAAAAAGTTGAATTTAAAAGTGTGCTAAAATCCATACTTGGAAAAAGCCTAGTAGTCATTAGAAGAGAACTCCTCTCACTGCTCATTTTCCACCATTACAAAGTAGTGTGGGCTCAGTTGTAAGAGTTGAAGAACCTTTCATATAGTTTTCAACTAAAGGTGAGATGTTTTTGCCATTAATGCGATTCTTCTAAGTTCTTTATTTTAAATTGTTGTCTCTTGAAATTGCTATTGAAAGGCCTAACTTGCTGCTAGGACACCAGGCTGTCACACATGACTGCTTCAAATAGGATTATTTTTCACTCTATAAAGATTAACAGGGGCTCCTCAGAGCTTTAGTTTCTTGGACAGAAAAGGAAACAATTCTTCATTGATACTCATAATATCTCCCAGGCACATGGAAAAATGTGGTATTGGGCAGATCTTAAACATAAATTGCTGAGCTTAAGTAGTGTGTGGGCTGGAAAAAGAAAGAAGATGGGTGCAGTGTCACTCATTAATTTTTTTTTGTATGACTGTACTGCAGCAACCAGTCCCAGCAGTGCAATACAGCAACATAAAGGGAAGCTGATTACAAACTCAAACTTCTCTAGTATGTAGTCATACACAGCTCAACTTAAACAGCATTCTAGTGAGAAAATCATTGGAGTGGTTTTAATTTTAACTCCCCAAATAATTCCCTGTTGCAGAATGGCCCTTCCTCATCTGTCCTGGGTAGCCATATTCTGCAAGAGACTCCACTGAGTTTTTTGAGTTTTTTCATTTTTACTCACTTTGCTTAAAAAAAAAAAGAGTTTACTTGCAGGAAAGCAAATTCATAGGAAAAAAAAAATCCAGCTGTGCTGCTGACATATACTCTTGTTTCCAAGTATAACATAGAGTGGTGGGATATTTATTCATTATAGAACATAACATATAATTGACCTTGTCTGAGGTAAGTGAAAGATCTTTCTTTCCGTAGGAAGCAATGACTATAGGAAGCATTTACTTATATAATTAAAAATAAAACCATATTACTTCTTCTCAGATGCAGATCCTACAGCAAAAAAAAGAAGAAAGTTTTCTAGATAGTGATATGAAGATCCAATATCAGTTGTGTTCAACTGTTCTTTTTTTTTTTTTTAGGGGAACCTACTCTAGTTTCTCATTATTTGATAAATTTCTATAATGTGTTTTCTGTTGCCAAGAACAAGACAATTTTACAAATCCATAAATAGTACTTTCATGATTACTCTCTTTTAGAAAAAGTATTCCTTAGTTAAGATAGGATGGAATCTTCAGGAGAAGGAAGTGTTTTGGCTTGTATATAAGTTTTTTTGTTTGCAGCATAATCATTACGGATATATGTGCATATTTGCCTGCCACACAGGCACAGACCTATTCCTCTGAAATTCAGTGGAAGCATGACTTTTGACATCTGTGTTAGCAGGTCTGTTTCTGCCACAGGCAAAGTTCTCAGTGCTGCCAAGTAATTGTCCCTTACTTCCTTTATTAGATACTGCAAATTTTTTTCCTCTTATCCTTGAAAGTCTAACTGAAAGAGATCGAAATTGTCCTGGTTTAATTATTTTATTAGAAAAAGAAATGAGAAAAAATGAATGTGGAGGATATTTGAATTAATTTTTCAAAACTCTGAGACTGTGATCCAGGAGGAGAAGGACAGAGATGTAGGGTGAAACTGCGAAACACATTGGTGGCTGGAAAAAGCTTAAATAATTTGAGAAAAGTAAGGACTACCCAAGAGAGAGATACTGGAAAAATGTAATTCAACAATGACATTGGCAGATATCAAGCTAGAGGCACATGAACGCTCAGACTGGTTCAGAAAACAAATGGGCACGAAGAACCATGGAGCAAACAAAATAGAAAAGAAAGCTCTGAAAAGATGCTGTAAGAACGGCAGGCAAATCTGGTTTGGGATATAAAATGAATTCAAGGAGACACAATATGGAAAGAGTGAGAGAGGAAAATGCAAAATGGAGTAGATAGGAAAGGGATATAAATGAGGCTAAAACAGAAATAAGGTAAGGTGCTGCAGAGGAGTTAATAGATTTAATGAGGGAAAAGTTGCAAATTATTAGCTGGATCACTGTCACAACTTTGTGTTCACATATGCTTCTGTTCTTCTAAAGGCAACCTTCTTTCAGTATTATCTTTTTGATCTGTGAGCTTGAAATCCATTGATCACAGCAAAGTCCACTTGGGGTGTTTCCACTTTTTTTCTCAGTTTCTTCCTGCTCCAGGAATATTGGCTCATTTAGCTCAGTTGGGCCATTCCATACTATCCAGTCATCTATGCAAACCCACCACTGCATTTTATCTTTGTCTTCTTGGGATGAATTTAATGTCTCCATGACCTCTTAGCAGTGACTATCCTTTCTTTGTCCTCCTGGGAGCTTTTTCCCAGTTTTCCTGCCAGCTTATTTCTAACATAGCTTTTGGTTCTGCAGCAGCACAAGCAGTTGTGTGTGCACAAAGTAGTGGTGGTGGGTAAGGACGATCATGTGGGGGCAAATGAGTGGCAGAAAGAAATGCCTCAATTAACACTGCTGTTTATACAGCCTCACCCCAGCAGAAGTCCCATGGTATGCCAATGTACAGATACCAAAGCAGATAAAATGCTCCTAAATATGCTACAGAACATATTGCCATTGATTTCAGTGGGGGTTAAAAAATTCTTTTCCCCATGGGGAATGTAGTCTTGCAGATTAAGCATTTTGGATGCTTCACTGTGTCCTGCTACCAATAAAAATTTTTAAAGGCATTTTCAAAATGCTTAATCACCATTTATACCAAGAATGACAGCCTATTAAGGTTGGTATTAATTCTGCTAATACAGGTGGTGAATGAGTTTAATGACTCCACTGAACTTTTGATGCTGATACAATGCCAAGGGATGAATTTTTTCATATATATCTGTGCACACATATTAAGCTTCTGAAGAAGAGAACTTTGTTTACAAAGATGGTGCACAAATGACATGTGTTTTTCCAGACTGAGAAACAGCTGATGACTCCAGTTCTTTTAATTTAATCTGGCATGATGAAGGTTGGCATTGCTTTCCTTGAACTAATGGGTAACTAATCAATTCCTTCATCTGGTTACAATTATATTTCTGTTAGGCAGACTACTTTGCTACAAGAAATCTGAACTGAGCTGAACTGTAGTTCTTTCAAATATGACAGCTTGATATTGAAAGGAAAGATTTGTTTTTATCTTTATGTTGTGCTATTTATTTGAGTTGATTTTTCAAGTAGACCAAAATAGAATTTAAAATCTAATTTTGGAATCCTATGTACTCTAAGCATATGGTACTAGTTACAAAAGTAAAATAGTCTAGATAAATTAAAATTAACAGTGCGTTGAAGGAAAAAAAAAAAAAAGAAGAAAGCATTGTGATTATTCTCCTCTATTTAGCACTTCTAAGCATGAACCTAGAGTGTTTTCATTTTCAGGCTTCCCAGTTAGAAACTGGGAAGAAATGGGTAGAAATGGTTAGGAGTCTGCAGTACATAATGCAATAGGAATTGGATGTGTTTTGACTGATCAGAGAGACTGTGGGGTATCCATCCATGCAGACTTTCAGATCTTGACTAAACCTTGTCCTGTTCAACATGGTCTATCTGCTAAAACATCCCTGCTTTGAAGAGGGGATTCACCTGGGGATCCCTTCCAAAATTAATTATCCTGTCATGATATAATGAAAAAATACTGTAAGGCATAGTTACATCAGCCTATCTCCCATTTATTACCTATAATTTTTTTATTTGCCTTTAATTATTCAAAAGAGGTCCCATTGCCACTTACAGGAATAAATAAGACACACGTAAGTAAATGTTCCTGATTGAACAATAAACATTGCTTCCTGAAGCCTCTTCTTTATTTCCTCAGCTTTACAGACATGGGAGATTTAAAGACAAAGTACCTTATTATAACACCTCACTTCTACACTTTTCTACCTGTATTATCCTACATACTGAATGCAGTAACCTGAGCTTTGATACAACATATATTTTACAACACTTCAGTTTTCACATTAGCTTGTAAGTGGTAGAAAATCTGATAGTCCTGTCTTTCATGTCTTCTCACGATTAGTCATCTTTTCTGCTAAGAATATGAATATAGTTTTTAATTGTAAGGTTTTGGCTGGTACTCTACAAATATCAGGGTTTTCCCTGGCAGTGGGCTACAGGATGCTTTGGGTGGGAAGAGATGAGCTGCCCACATCCAGCCACAGCAAGGACCAACCCATGCATGTGCTCTGTCATAGCTCCCGACTGCATTTACCTGGCAGGGGTGTGCTGAACCATGGCTCAGACACATTTAAGGTAATACATGGAGAGAACATGTTTGGAGACAAGATGCTCTTGGGAGGACATGTGGAGCTGATGCTTTGGACATGCATGGAAAGACAGCCTGTAATGGAGAGATGTGGAACAGCAGGTGTGCCTGTTGGAGAAAGCCTTGGTGTTTGTTTATGTTTGTTTGGCTGTTTGCATTTTGTTTTTCCCAATACACAAATCAACCATTAGAAGTTAGTATTAGCTGCCAACTAAAGAATTAAAAATTCCCTCAGTTGAGACTCTTTTCCCTGTACTTCTCATCTAGCACTTGACTCTTGCTATTCCCTTTCCTGAGAAACAAAGAATTCCTTAGTATGATATAATTCCTTTCCAGCAAAGTATGCGTAAGTTGCATTCAAACTGACCACAAGTCTTTTAGGTGAACCTATAAATATATTAAACTATTGATGTCTATGTCACTAGGTCAGCTGTTGAAATGATTAACTGGCCATTACCTACATACGTTTCAATTTCCAGTGGTGTAAAGGTGGATAGAGCATTGCAATACTTGCCTATGCTGTTAGGCAAGACAAAATAAAGTTTTTCCATACTGTTTCCATTGTTATCTAACCTACCTTCAATACATTTTGCAGGGATATCTAACCAAGCTGTGATGTTGAGCTCCTAACTCACTACAGTTCTTTCTTCATTTTTTACAGTTATGACTCCTGTCTCTGTCCTCTGTAGTGCCTGAGCATTTATTTTCCCGAAATTTTGCACTTGTCTACATCTTTTAAAGCATCACAATTTCCTAAATGTTCTAAAACACTCCATAGGATTGCTTCATTCTCATTTGCAAATGAAATTTCTTCCTTCTTTACTACTCCCCTCCTTACTCCCTTCTTCCCCTTAGTCCTTTCTTCACAAGATTACCAAGTTTCCTTGTGACTATCAGTTGCTATAAAGAACCAAAGATGACAGCACCAGAGAATGCCAAATATAGTCCTAGCTGTGCAGAAAAAAAAAAAGGAGCATGAAGGAATTACACATTAGTTAATTGAATCTGGCCTCATAAACAATGACTGAAGAAATTATAAAGCTATGTCCAGAAAAGATAAAGCAATCAGAATATAAATAGCCAGAAGACAAAAAAAACACCAAAAAACCCCAAAACCCCAAACATCTAGCTGTTGTAGGTTTGCCAATGACAGGTCATATCACATAAGTGTTATCTTCTTTTATTAATAAATATAATTTTTTCCTTTGACAGGGTAAACGACTAAATGGATAAAGGGAAGGTACTTGTGCAATGTGACATAGTCTGAGCTTTATAAGGTTTTCATGCTTATCTGCATGACATTCTCTTAATGTAAGAAAATATGGTGCAGTTCTAATGATCATGAGGTAAGCACAGATTTGGTTGAAATTTTTTTCTCAGAGAGAAGTTATCATTGTTAATCCAAAAAAGATTAATTCGTGTTTACAGAATAATAATATGGATGAGAAAAATAAAATTTAAGGTTTATAATGAAATATAACATCTCTTTAAAAGTGCCAATACAAATTTTTATCTTTACAGGAAGAAGAGAAATAGTTAAAAAGGTTCTTTATGGCTTAGGTAAAAGCAATCTTTAAGACCATATGTCATTCAATTTTCTCTTATTCATCAGATTTGATCAAATTCTTTGCTGGGCTTGCCTCTAATCTATGAAATGAAATAAAAAAATCTCAAGGTAGGAAACTACAAATAAAGTGTCACTGAAAAAAAAAGTATGTGGGAGGATGCATACTTGAAGGTTTTGTTGTTTTGTGTGCATTAAATCAAATCAAGAAGCAGAAAAAAATTACTCCTATGATGTAATCATTATCCTCATAATGATTTTTAATACAGTAAACAGCATTTATTGATTTTTTGGGGGAATTTTCGTATACCTGTTACATGAAGTGAACAAAATAATATTTTTCATTGCTAGAAAAAGAAGAGAAATATACTTAGGCAAAAGCAAGCAGAAGCACTCAGTCCTGGTGGGAGGGGTAGACATCTGCACTTCATTAGAGGAGAAAACCCTTATAAGAAGTGTTTACCTTAGGGAAGAGAACATTCTTTCTAAATAAACATTGCAACAAGATCTGTTCATACCCTGACCCTGGCTGCCAGGGCCACAAGTGGAGGTCTACAAAGAGCCCATTTTGCAGTCACAGTGCTGCTTTCTTGTATTTTCTTACGAGTTGAAGGATCTTGAAGACATAGGTCCCAGGAGAGGATGTGAAATGAAGTCCTTTTGCTGCCTATAGCTGTATAGTATTTCACAATGTTAAAATTTGCAGCCGACAAGACAAAAATATTCTCCCTTCTCAACCCTCCTGCTCACCAAGAAAGAGCCTCTAGAAAGCCACCCCAAAATTATGGTAGCAAATTAGAGAGTTTTTCATGCAGTTACAAGTAGGATGCCTGATCATTAAGAGCTTTTCTTAAAGGTGATAACTTTACATGTATTTAATCTCATTGAATGTGAGGTGTTTGGCACTTAAACATTCCAAAGCAGTTAGGGGTCTAGGGTCATGCTGTGACCGCATCATTGAGTGCTGGCCATGTCATATTTCTGTTTTGAATGGGAGCCATATTGAGAATTGATTCGTATTGCATTGGAAGAGACAACTACAGAAAATCACAGAGCTTGAGAAAGATAAGGGATAAAACTATTGAGCAAAGGCTGGGTAAAATGAAGGTGGTGACTCCAAGCCCATGTTTACTTTCTTCATATACAGTTTTGATTTCCTTAACTCTCCCTTTGATCCTTGCAAACTTGTTTTATTGTTTTGCAGTGGTGATCTGGCAAAATACAGAATACTTCTATGATAGTTCATCTGTTTCCACTTCATGGACAGCCAAAATTGTTTGAGTGGCTAAACATTTCCAGTTTGATTAGGAGTTTCTTTCTTGTTTTTCCTCTACTTTTGGGTTTAGATTTTATTTTTATTTAAATGTCCAGAGCATGGGAATTGTATTAATACAAGTATTAGCTGATGCTAGTTGGGTCACAATTGGATGTTTTCCCCTTCTTTTCAACCCACAGTCAGTGCTAAATTTACCAAATTTAGGCTGAGGGATACAGGTATTATCAGAAGTAATTGCTTTAAAATAGCAATATATATTTCATTGTATACATCTATATTTATTTATATGGTATAACAACCCAAAGGAATACAATAAAGTAGCTGCCTCAACATAGGGATTGATGCTATCGATATTTATATACTTTAATACAGGGAAGGAGTTGGGAAAGTGTCTCATGGTCAGTGGAGATTAATTCAGTTTTCTAGACTCCTTTCCATCATCTTGTCATGTCCACTGCTGGAGAGGAGTCATGAACAAACCAGCATGGATATTCTTACACACACACACACACACACACGCGCACAATTCTTCACTTCATGTTATCGCTTTGGGAGCAACTATGTCTTTTAACGTTTTTATTTCCAGATTCTTAATAGAGAAGTTGGGCTACTCTGGAATACTGGTACTCTCACATACACACACACACACACACACACACACCACAATTCTTCACTTCATGTTATCACTGTGGGAGCAACTATGTCTTTTAACATTTTTATTTCCAAATTCTTAATAGAGAAGTTGGGCTACTTTGGAATACTGGTACTCTTCCCACACGTCTCTTGTTTCAGCCCTGTTATAAGAAACTCTTGGTTTTCTCCTATCATTGACTGTATCTCTGGTGTTAAAGATTGTCAGATTTGACTAGAATAGAGTAGAACAGAACATTCTAGTTGTAAGATACCCACTGGGATAATCTAGTCCAACTGCCTGAGCAATTCAGGGCTCAGACAAATTTAAAACACATTTTTATAGAATCTTAGAATCGTAGAATTTTTAAGGTTGCAGTGGACCTTCAAGATCATCAAGTCCCACCCCAATTATGGGCGTTTTCCAAACACCTATTAAACACTGACAGGCATAAGGCACTGACTATCTCTTAGGAAGCTGTTCCAATGTTTGACCACTCCCCAGGTAAAGTAATGCTTCCTAATGCCAAGTTTGAACCTCCCCTGGCACATCTTTGAAACATTCTCACACATCTTATCACTGGATGCCAAGTAGAAGAGCTCAGCACCTCCCTCTCTGCTTCCCCTTCTCAGGAAGCTATCTAGAATAAAGAGATGACTCCTCAGCCTCTCTTTCTCTGTGGATTCTTCTTCAGGTTTTAACATTTCCCTCTATTTGCTTCCTTGTCCCACCTGTGTGCCAGAGACCCAAATTTAATTTTTTCACCCCAACAATGATCACTTCATTTGCAAATTTCAGTGGATGACCTCCTTAATTGCAATTATCTTGCTGCTTACTGTGTTTAGCTGACACTTGTCCTATACTGTCGTTTACAATGTGAAGGTTTTGTGTCTGCAATGCCAGCCCCAGTTTCCTTGTGGACCAGTTTTTTCCTAATGAACACCAACATATAAAATTTTTGACTTGCCTGTAGTCCCTTAAATGGCCTATTTCAAAATGGTAGTTATATGTTGACAATATAGTTGTATTCAATCCTAAGAGATGAAAAACTGTAAACAACTGACTCTTTTAGGCACTTTAACTGTATATGTTAGATACAGAGAGATTAACTGTGTCCATGGTCATGCAGAGACTGCAGCAAGAGTTCTCAGACGAATTCAGCTCACTGCAGCTCTGCCCCTGAAAAAGGTAAAAAAAACCAAAACTTGTGAAGAAAAACAAATCCAGAAACTGCAGTTTTAGACCACAGCTAGAGGTCTATAAATGTATATAGCACTCTGTCTATATATATATATATCTGCTTATAAATGTATATAGAGTAATAAACATAGAACTGAACAACTGGGAGTGGGGCTGAAATGCGCTTATAGTCTCTTTTACACTTTTCCAGCCTGTCTGCATTACAGAGCTTGCATCAATGTCTGTGGAAATCCTGTTCTCATGAAGCTTGTGGGGTGATGTCCTGGGTGCTGTCTGTTTTCAGTGAGAAAACGGACAGCGAGCTTTCTCTTCCAGTGCATTTTAGAAAGTCACATTTTCTCCTCTGTTTTGTTTTCAGGACCATCAAAGTGCAATATTTTGTGTGATATTTGTGAAAAGTTGTTGAAGAAAAAAAATTACTATCCTAAAGAAACAATATGAAACAAATGTAGAGGTTAAAATTACAGGACACCTGCCTTTTTTTGTAAATTTTGGTAAGAGTCAGCCAGGACTTTCTCCTATGAACCAGCATGGGGCAGTGTTATCCATGCAAACTCAGACCACCTTTACTGGCTGATAAATCAGCACTGGCATCTTTAAGGTTTAGACATAAACATCTGAACAGACTTGAAACCTCCTGTAAGTAACTGTCTTGGACAAATATAGCTACGTAGAAAAGAAAAAAAATTTGCCTTCAGCCACAGAAGTGAATGTGTTGTTTTGTGTTATACACTTTAGGAAGCAAAGAGCGTGTCATAATAGCCAGGCACAGGCATTTCCAGTTGTAATTATGTGATTATGGTGATGATTAAGATGATGATGACAAAGATGGTAATTAACATTGTCTAGCTAAGGATCAAGAAATAGTAAAGCTAGTCATGTTCAAGCTCATACTAAAAAAGTAATAGAGATGCGGGCTGATGGGGGCGCTGGGTTTTGCCAGGTTAGTTTGTATGCATCTTTACAAATGAGATCTTTGTGAAAAAATGACAGGATTTTATAAAGGTAGCAAAAGAAGTATATAAATGCAACTTTTATAAGCTGTGCTTTATCAGCAGCTTTATTAACTTGTTTTTCTTCTGGTTTGTGTTAGGGACCTGTTTAAATATAGCTAAATTCTATCTCTGAATTCAGGAAAGTCTGCTTATTTCAGTATTAAGAGATGGCAGATAAAGTCTGAGTTTAGCCCATTACTGATCTCATATTTGTAAGGCACTTTCCATAAAAACATTTTTTGAAAAGCAGCCAAATAAATTCTGCTCTAGAGTTCTATGGACATTGAGGCACTTATTTTACACACAGGCCAGAATACTTACATGACAACTATGATAACAGCAGAAATGCCAGAAAATGTTTTCACTGAGCCTTTTTGTGCCTTCAGATGTAGTAGCTGTACAGCTGCTCATCTGTAGCATTTGGCTATTCATTCTAAGGTGGTCCTTAGGGGGAGTAAGAGCATTTTGCAGTCACTGCTGATCACCTGAGAGATCAGAGAGAAGAGGGAGCCTCCAATGCTGCTGATGAGGAGGATAAAGCTGGAGCAGAGGTGATCCCTGGAAGAAACTGTACAGCCTCATCTGTGAAAGCAGTTGAAAAATTGTGCTTCCATATTGCTTTGTTTGAGTTCTGTCCCAAAGAGATTTTTGGCTTACAAAAAGAACCATTTAGGACTTAGCAACACAAGACAAAAAGTAGAGGAACAGAAACCAGCATTCTGCTGCAGTATTCACTGGGGCTTATAGCTACTTAGTATTTCAGCATTTGCTCTGAAGTTCATGATGTCATTTTCAAACTGACATCAACAAACAATGATGTAACTGCATGAACAAACTGATTCAGCAACCCAGTCATTCTGGGCATCAAAGGCACTTGAGTACCTGGTTTTACCAAGGACCATGTTTTGGCACTTTACCACACTGTCACAGGTCTCCTTTATGTCCCTGTCACTCCAGGAGTTACTGAGGATGCATGTACGTGTGCACTGGGGGACTTTGTCTTGGCAGGATGTCCAGAGGTTTGTAACCAAATATCTCTGTGATGATGAACTATGGGGCCTGAACATGTTCCTGTTCAGCATCTGCAGACACAGGCTTGGATTCTCCTCTTACCCCCTCTCCACCTGTGACAGATTTTCTGCTCTTCCACATTACTTTCCTTCCTGCAGTAAATTCTTTTGAAGAATAGGCAATATATATGCTTTGATGGTACAGGGGGTTTTTTTGAGCTCAGGTGTAATATCTCTGAAGTACAGATTTAGAATACATTTAATTATTAACCATTGTAATTGTTTCATTTGAATATGTTTTTTAGGATTTTTTGGTTACTCAATGAAATGTGCCGCTTGTGAGGCACGCTTATAAAATCAGAAATAGGTATATTAAGGGATGTTTAGCTTGGATAAAAAAGGTTTTCTCATTAGAAATAAATAAATGCTGATATATATATATATGCGCTGCAGAAGACAAATATATATATATATATATATGCGCTGCAGAAGAGACTACATATTTTTCAAATCCTCTTCCATCAAATGCATGTCTCTGAATTCTTCTGGTGGCTCTGTGTGTAACTAAAACACCATAGATGCAGACCTGTCTGACATGCCAGTAGCAGCATCTGGTAGTGCCTGTAGGGTCTTCCCCAGTGTTTGTACAGAGCACTAAATCAGACTGGGAATCTTAAGATTACAATTTTGAAAGCAAAATGAGATAGGTTAAATTGGATACTCAAAATTGTGTTTTGAGTAAAATCAAAACTGGGAAAGAATTGTCATATAGTTGCATGTATTAATATTAAAAAATGGTGATAAAATCCTGTATTATTTTCCTAGTTAAATATTGATATCACAAATCAGTTTAAAATGAGAAGAAAACATAAACAGTTTTTTCTTTCCCAAAAGCAATCAAGCTAGGTGGTGTTGGGGGGCCCTTCTTTGATCATTGTTGTCTTTGTTTCCTTTTATGATTAGATTTCGCTGCTGCTGACAACCTCAGTTAATCTGCTTTGTGTTTTCTTCTTCCCTCCTAAGAGCTTTCAAATGGAGACTGTCAGGTATGTCATCACATTTAATTTATCACACACGAAGAAGGTAGTGTTTGCCCAGATGATCTGACAGAGGGTTTAGGATGCTGCTAATTTGTGGACTGATGACACATTGAGAAGCTGGCAAAGCATTGCTTGGGAAAAAAAAAAGAAAAAAAAAAGAGAGAAGCTAAGCCAGTTTTTTCTTCAAATAAACTGTAGATAATATTGTTGGGTCTGCTTTATATTCCTAAAAATTAACAGGAATGAAAAGTCAGAAAAAGAGAATTATTAAAATTGATACCAAAACATGTTTAGGAACCATCTCTTGTATAAAAATAAATGACAAGGTGGCTCTGTAATTCAACCTATATTTTAAAATGACATTTATGAATAGAACTGGTAACTGAATACTTTTAATAATAGCCAGGTTTCTGTGATATAATATCCCTCAGATGAAATTATGTGACTCTGGGAGCAAGAACACAGTGAGGAAACACAATTAAATTTAAATATTTTCAGAAGAAAGTAAGAAATGAGATTTGAGAATAGGAAAAAAAGACTTCAACATTAACAGTACATTTTCTGTAATGTGATACAGAACACAGAAAACCAGACACTTTTTGTCTTGTTCTATCCCAAAATCAAATGGTAATATTAACATAATTTTTTCACTTCCAAAGCTATGAAAAAGCATCTGTAGTTTTTGAAAAAAATAGATTCTTATATACTCAACAGATTTTTAAAAAGAAAATTAGCGCACTTCATGAAACTTTTTTCCCTCTGGAATCAATGTTGTGGTGCCATGAAAACAAGAAATAATTAAATGTCCATATTAAAAGTATTTATAAATGCTTTAAACAGAATTTTTCACAAAAATTGAAGGGAGATAACTTTTAAAAATGATGTTCCAATGTTAAAAGCAAGGACATGTCAGAACAACATACATCAGAGCAACAAAGGGATATAGAAAAACCCGTTCTGTCCTGACACCCCTGAGGAACCAGCCCCTGGCAAATTCACACTTGTGGTTTGAACACAACAGAGGTTATGGAATGCAAAGTAGTACAGTACTGCCAGCTTCCAGCAAAAAGTCCCAACTAATTGGGCCAGACAGTGAAAAAAGTGGGGGAAAAAAAAAAAGAGAAAGACTTCACATTGTCAGGGAGGATAATTTGTAGCTCAGTCTTTCAGGTTGGATTGCTTGTGCCGTGTCTGTGGGACATATTTTCAGCCCAGCCTGAATTACTTTTGCAGAATTGCCCTGGACAATCCATTTGTTTAAAAGTACCGAGTCTTAAGTGTTCTTTAGAAGAATGAACAGACGGTGCAGTTTGAAGGAATGTTATTTAAAAATGCTTTTGGCTGGGCCTGGTGCCTCAGTCTTTAGTCACAGCAAGTTGTATTTGATTGCTGCACTGAAATTATGCTAAAATCCCTCTGGTGAAGGGGCATTGGTGCTGCTTAGGGAGAAACCCTGGGTAGAACTGAACTTACAATTTCTCATTTGGTCTTGGCCTTGGAGAAGAATGCTTTGCTACAGCACTTTACCAAACCCTGGAGCAAACCTCAGGCTTCACTGACCTCCTATTGCCTTCCACCATATCTTGTCCTGCCATCCTGGCAGGAGCTAAGGGTGTTGCCATCCTTTCCCTTAGGCTAAAGAGATCTGTGTCTCAAGAACCATCTCCAGTCAGGGTACAGGGCTCTGGGAGGGCCCAGCACTGGGGCCACACCAGCCACATGTGCCATCCACTGAGTAGGATAGGAACCAGGAGAGTGCACAGTGCTTCTTTATACTGATTCACTAATCTGTCTGCTCTTTGAAAATAGCTAAATTCTTTGTAATTTTTCATGTAGAGCATACTAGGAATAACGTAGCAACAGTAAATTACATAAAGTAAACAGCAAATAAAAATTAAAAGCTATATCCCATATGTGTAGCTCGACAACTGATGAAATTAATTTAGTATAGCACTTTTGAATTGCTTTTCCACATGTCAAAATCACAAAAGGATACAGGTACTGCTATGCACAAAACTGGTAGCACCACTAATTCAAAGTGAATTGTATCAAAAGTAAATAATCACTTAGCAAAACAATCAGGACAACTGTTACACAGAACAAAAATAAAGCCAAGTATCCCAAATCAATTTTTACAAGCTTTTTCAAACCATAGACACTGAATCTACAAAAGCAAAATTTAAATTTGACTTCTGAACAATTCTTTTTTAACAAGCAAACTATGTCTTCTGAGCATAATTTAATTTTTGAATAGCTTAGGTACTATTAGATACTATTGCAACAGAAAGGAAAGTGTGAAGGAGAAAGTGTGTAAGAGTCATACATGAATTAAAAATTTGCAGTTTTGGGATTTTGTTGATATGGAGGGTCTGCTTTAGAACATTCTAAAATAATGCTTTTCATCTTTTAAACATATTAATTAAGTGTACAATTAAGTGTATGAACCTCTTAGGTGGCCCAAACTTGAGGCTGAAACTCCCGGGTCTGCTTAGAACATTCTAAAATAATGCTTTTCATCTTTTAAACATATCAATTAAGTGTACAATTAAGTGTACGAACCTCTTAGAACACTTAGGTGGTCAAAACTTGAGGCTGAAACTCCTTTTGTGGATGATATTTCCATGAGTATTGCTAGAAAAACCCCCAACTTATGAAATAGAACTTCTCTAAAATAGGGAAAAAACATTATGAGAGAGGACAGAAATTAGAGGGAAATTAAAATAAAAAACCTCCATCCTAATATTACCCTCCCAACTGAGTTCTTGGAGGCTTAATTTCAGTCCAGCAACTGAAACCAGTTTCTTTAATTGCATCAAACCATTCCCACCCTCCGTGGGTCTCTGGGGCTGCTGTCTCCTTGCAGCACTTCTGAATCCTGGTCGTGCATCATCTCCCTCCTCAGGCTCTGCTTGTGTTTGATGGTTTGTTTCCCCTTGCTCAGCCTCTTCCCCTGCCAGCCCACCCTGCCTGCCGGATGAGCATTTCAGCATTTCTTGATGTAACGCTGTTTCCAGTCTGGTCCATTGTGTGGGAGAGACCATTACCTTCCTTTCCACTGTCTTACATGATTAGAGATTGTTTTTCTCTATTACATTAAGCAATTTCAGTTAATTCAGTCTCCTGTTCAACCTTCTAAGTTGCTGGTCATTGATAATTTCTACAGTCTGTTCCCTGGACTTTGCACAATCTGTCCAAGTTCTGCTTAAAGCAAAAGTGCCTTAAGCACAAGAGAAGATCCAGAGCTGAAATGTATAAGGCAGTGGCAAAGCTGACTTTTTAAAAGCCTCCTCTTGATTCTTTCTGGGAGATTTTTTGGGGTTACCTGTAGGTGTAATTTCCCTGTGAAGTGCCTATCTTGACGTGCACCACTGTCTCTTCTCGTGGTATAATGAAACAGCTGCATCTTAGAAGCTTCAGACAAGAAATAAAATATAGGATAGAAGAAGACTAACTTCCAAGATATATTGAATTGACATATTCTAATTTTGGCTCCATCTCTCTCTCTCTCTCTCCTTTTTTTTTTTTAATCAGATTAATGCTTTTACAGATTTGTCACAAGTTTTGCCTCTTAAACTGAAGGTTTAATTGTAAAATTTTATTTTCAGCATAGATAGTTTTTCACAAGAAGCTCACACTTCTCATATTTGAACACATTGGAAAATTACTTCTGTGGTCATCCTAGCACTGTGCCCTAAAAATACCTTTCCCAAGTAAAAAACCCTGCCTTTGAGAGACAGGAAATTTTACTCTAGGTTTAAAGCAGTGCTAATACTTCCCTGTATCTTCAAAAGGGTGCTGGACACATTTATATGGGGTGTGAACAGAAGGAGATTACATCTCCTTCTGAAGTCTGTGTGGATAAATTGTGTGGAGTACTGAAATACACCCAAACTCCAAAATATTTACATGGCATAATTCTTTTGTAACCTGTCTCTATGGAAGCAATTGTGAGGATTGCTAGATGCCCTCATGGCTCTGGTTTTTGGAGCCCAGAGAGAAGTTGGTTTCTTGGGTGTACATGCCATAGTATGAAAGCTAACATACAGCCAGAGTCTTGCCAGCTTTATCCTTTAAAAATGGTGAGTCATGATCTCAAGGCATGAAAGAGCTTTGTGTGATGCGATCCCCATTCAAGCCGGGGCCCTCAGCTGGAGCTGCTCCATCCCTGAAATGGAGCAGCTCTCTGAAGCCAAGCATGCCAAAAGACACTGAACATTTCCAATCCCTAGAGGTGTGTTTCAATAAAATCCAAAAATAGTAAGGTGGAACATGGCACTTCTTTCCAGAGAGAAAACTCAAGATTGCTGATGAAATTGGCTAAAAATGAATGTTGAAAACACTTATTGCTTTTCTCACTTGCATCCTGGCTGTTTAAGATTTTTTTTTTAACTTTCTTTTCAGTTCAGCAACCTTCGGTGGTTTCCTGAGTTGCAGAAAACATACACTGACCCTCTGAGGTCTCCAGGAAAGCCTTCTGGAGGAGTCCTGTGGTGTCTCTTGATGCCTTGGTGGCTCTATGCATGCCTATCCATGGGTCTGCTCTTGCAGTTGGACACATCTGGTTGCAGATATTCCCTTTTCTGTTGAAAGAGACGGAATCTCCTCTGCCTCCTGAGAACTTCTACTGATCCAGAGGGCAGCAGCCAGGAAGCAGCATGTGGTCATCATTCTCCCAGACTCTTTAGCAGAATGTACAGTATGTGGTGACCTGAAAACAAAGTAATTAAACTGCCATACCCATCTGTCATCACTTTTCGAGTGAGATGAGATTTAAGAAAACTTTTTTTCTGAGCAGTGAAATCAATTATATCTGATTGTCTGAAGATTTATTCCCCTCTTTGCAATCCCACACATTTCAGTAATCCTATTTTTCCTGTTAGAGCCCAAGGTAAGCACTATTCCTGATTTGGAGCTGTGTGCCTGTTGATCTGTCTGGCCAGCAAGCACATACTGTTTGTCCAACAGGAAGTTGCAAAAAACTCAATGTATAAATAGGAAGATTTGCTTTATTTTCCACATATATCAGGAAATTTTCTGTAAACCAAGCTGATTTTCATGACACTTATGGGATTATCTTTTGGGAACTTCAATTTATTTTTTTCATCTACATAAAACTGGCTAATAGTTTCCAAAATTACTAGAAAGGGAGGGGCAGATAGTTGGACAGAAATATACACTGAGAGACAAGATGTGATATGCATATTAAAGCAATTTCTAGATAGCACTGAATTAAAATACTGAAAAACTTACAGTATTTTTTATTTGTCTTCCTTAATAACCCTTTATTGTTCACTTTGCTGCCTCAAAAATGTTAATGTATTTTCTTTTAGTGAAAGCTGAGCTTAATCATTCCATTTAAATGCTGCACTGCTGTCTAGAACTTAAAACAAACAAATGTAAAAGTTGTGACAGGAAAATGAGATCTGGCAGGACTTTTTCTCTGAAGCTCTGCTCACAAGGAATACAGGCTATCAAAGAAGGCATGTCTTGTTTGATCCCTACTTTTTTCTCCTTTCCATTTGAACAGAAATATTACTATAGTATCCAGAGCTCAGGCAGCTGCAAAAACTTATGTAGTGTTTGTAACATGTATTACATTTATTGTTTTTGTAATTCAGTTAAAAGGCTTTACAACTATAATTCAGAAATTCCTAGAATTGTATTTTTTGTAGTGTTAGCATTCTCACAAAGCGTTTTCACAATGATTAGAGAAATAAAAAAATAGGTTAGTTATGCATTATTGTACTTAATATTCTGCTAAGAGGTTTGGCACTCATGCAAAATAAAAGAGTGTATCACTATTCTCCTCTAAATAATAAAAAAAAGTATATTTTAAAAATAGAAGGTGAAAGTCCAGCTAGAAAAATTCTCAACAAATTAGGGGGATTGAATAGTGGAAGGAAGGAAGGAAGAAGGACATAAAAAAGGGGATTGTATATAAAAAGATTTTTAAAATCTGCAGAATTCAGTGTAATAGGTTCCACTATATTCTTGTATTTGTTCTTGCAGTGCTTTTGCAAATTTATTTCTTGACTGTAATATTAATTAGTAGCCTGTTTCTCTACTTAAAATTTGCATAGAGATGTGAAGCAAGGCAGAATGCAAGTGTTGCATCTAAGGCCAGTGTAAATTCAAATCTCAAATTTCAAGTATTACTTGAAAACTAAGTGGAAACTGACTTCCTGAAAAAGTTTAATATGAAATGTATTCTCTCCCCTTCAGTGCCTGTAATATGTATATATATGTGCATACATTTGTATTATGGGGAACATTATATTGTGTTTGCTACTTTTACAAGAAGCAGCAAACACAATATATTACAAGAAGCAAAGTCCTACCGGCTGTTCTTGGTTATTCTGAATAACTTTTGCAATACAATGAAATCTATTACAGTTCCCACCAGTGCCAGTGAGGTCTTAAGCAAGTTTCAGTGGAGTCAATACATTCTTCCTGAAAAGCTTATGTATTTTCCTTGAAGATGTTCTTTTAAAGATGATCTTTTCAAAGTTCATCACGTTTTTATAGATGACCTTTTTTAGTTTACTTGTTGCAGAGAAGATAAATTGGACAGGAAAATATTACGTGAAGAAGCAATATAGTAGTAAGTTCCATGCTATGTGTTTTGGGTGAAGTAGTAAAGCTTGAGCCACCCAAGGTTTCCCTTTGACAGACATATGCTTTGTGAGTTCATGTGCTGACTGAAAAGGCCATTGTGGTTTGGGAATGGTGTTCCTTAATTTAATGCTCCCACTAAAATGAAATGCTGGCTGCTCCTGTCCCCCAGCCACTTCTGATGAGAGAGTAAAAAGGCAGAGATCCTGAGTTAAGAACAATTTACAGGAAACAGCAATGAGATAAGAAAGCAAACAGTAACGGCAACAATATTAATTAAAAAAGTGTACAAAAAGATGGTTAACATGTGAGAATGCTCATTGACTGATCAGTCTGGCACCACATGACCCTCAAGATAATGACAAAATGGTGGCAGACCCTCTTTGCGTCACTTTTTTCTTACTGACCTGCTCCTTCTTAGAAGTGAGAATGCCTTATTTTGTCCTAACAGTGGTGACATAAGGTGGAATAGAACAGTAACCTAGAGACGCCCACATGGTTCCACACTCTGCTCCCTCATGGCTACTGCAAAAAATGGACTCTGTCCTTCCACACGGGGAGCACAGAATGAAAAATGACACTTTTGAGTCATGGAGCTCATGAGGATGCTAACCTAGATCAAACAGTAGTATCATTTTAATGGCACTTAATACAGGCCATATATTCATAGCAAGGCTACCAAGAGCTAACAAAACAAATATCTGTTCTGCTTTGAAGGGCAGTTCAGGTTTTTCTCCATATTTTCGATCTTGTCTCTCTTTGAGTTAATTTTGACTATTGCCTAGTAATATCTTGTTTTTAGCATGTGAAGCATGCTACTTTTGCTGTATTTCTTTCCTGCTAGACACAAACCACAACACCAAACAGAAAGTCCAAATGCTAGTGTAAGCACCAATACAGACAGAACCTTTGCTCATAAAAGCTGTTTATCAGGTAGTTCAAGACACTTTTAAGTGTTGAAAACGTTAAAAATATGAACTAGAAATACAGAAAATCTCAATTTTTTTCTTTATGTCATGTGGTGCAATCAAGTTGAGTCAAGAGTATAAAGTGTCTGTGAGACAAAGAGCTTTTCTGAAGTGAGACGCAAAACCTCCACAGATATATGAGGAAATAGTATAAACTAGAATATACAAATAATTTGAACACTCACTGAGTAAAGTAAGAATCAGTAATGAATAGTGTAGAACTTGTACAGCTACTTAAAAATGTATTAATTTATACTTTTTTCCTGAGACTAGAATCTGAAGAGCTGGCAAGTACCTAGTGCTGGTAATTTCTGCTTGTATAGTTAGTAGTATAAGGTGATAAAGGTACATTTTGTTTTTATCCTTTTATTCTGTGCACTTTCATCTTGAAACTTTGGAAGTCCACTTTAAAGAATAATGAAAAGTGTACCTCATGCTAAATTGCTACAAAATACAACACAGACTGAGAACCCAAACTATTGCCGCTGTAGTCAAGAAAAGATAAAATAGTGTACGTTAAAAGATAATATTCTCATGCTAAACCAATGAACCTCACAACTTGCTTGTGTAAAACCTTGTGATGAAACAATTCTCAAAGAAAAGTAGGTAGACCACATAAACATACTACTTGTTATAGGAAATAATGTATTTATATTACTTTAAACCATACATTGGATGATATGTATTTATACTACTTTATAATATACTTTGCCTAGGTAAGAAATGTTCAAATAAGATAAATTTCAGGACATATGATATGCTTATAAGTGCATTAATATTGTTTCAAGATGAAGATAAAACAGGGGAAGAATTTGTGTTGTACATCACTCTTCATTATTACGTTTTTGTTATTATTTGTACATGCTGTTTCTAAGTATATTTCATCTAAGCCTCTAGAATGCTTAGAAAGATGCTTCTTGTCATTTTTCTCTAAATCCAAAGAATTAAAGTGACAAAGAGATAATTTGTATTTTGGAGACATAGAAAATAACTTTGGAAATATAACACCTTTTTGAGTTTTGGAGTAGGCAATAGTTTAAATAAGAAACCTGACTAATTTGTTTTCTATTCAAGTTTTTGCAAAACTGTGGTATAATATAAATTGAACCCAAAACTTATAGGTCAGAAACTTCCTTTCCTAGTGATTTTGGAATACAGAAAAGCAGAAATTCTCACCAGGTTCTACAAAGTGGTAAAGGTGAGCCATGCCTCAAGAGAGGCTGGACTTATGTGCAGGAGAGGCCTGTGTGATAGAAACATGATGAGCTCCATGAGGCCAGAGGTCAGGGTGAGAACAGAGCCAGAGCTCCAGTCCTGCAAGTCTGACAAGTGGTGGTAGAGGAGTGCAGAACTGGAGGTAATCTGGACCTCTTCCATCAAACACTGAGCTCTGCAACATCCTCATTCCTCATGGGAAACCAGCATGAGTTTCACACAATTCCAGTCACAATCCAGCAGGTCTCCAGTCTTCGTGGAAGCTTAGCATATCCTGCTTTGGTGTGGTGAGATGTTTCTGTCCCATGAATGCACTGAGAGTGATGCAGCAAAGGCTTGGCTTCTACTGGCCATTGCCATTGCCAGACTGGATACGTGGCTAGCTAAGCCTTCAGTGTGAGCCAATGCAGCTGTTCTTATGTTTGTGTTACTAAGTGCAACTCTTTATCCATAACTAACGTGAAATATAAGGGGTGCATGAATACATTAATTAGGCACAATTAATTAGTTAAACATACAGACAAATTCTCAAGATGTATAAACTGGTCCTACTCTATTCGCTCTGTGAATTTGAGCCTGATTAAGAACTACTCCAGAGTATTCAATTCTCTGTTGAAAACAGTGCAACACAGATGCACAGTTCTATGAAATATGAATATGAAAGTTAAATTTTCTGAGGTTTCTGGTTTTATGACTTGTCAGTCTTGAAATAACTGAATGAAGTAATCAGATTTCAGACAGCAGAACATAAAACATTTAGGCAAATTTCAAGAAACAAAGAATGATTAATAACTAATTAAATTTCCATTAGAATTGTAATTTGCGTGGTTTCCAATAAAATATGGATATAGATGAAGTTCAGATGTAAGAATATTTTGTTATGAACATAAGACTTGGCCCATATTTTCTAAGTTTTGCAAATAGAATTCCAACAGAGACAGCATAAACCAGTCTGTGGTTCAAGTAAGAAAAGAAGTAGAATTTCACCTGAAAATGTTTGTCCTGATTTCAGAATTAAAGACCTGAGAGATAAAATTATGTAAAGCAGGAGTAAGGAAATTTTGACTAGAAATTAGTGAAACCTGACAACTTGCATCATCCAAATGCTTTCCTGCATGAGACTGAGCTGTGCAGATGTCAAAACCTGCACTTAAAATAATACACACTTCTCTTTTGATTTGGAGCAGAATTACAATGTGAAGGGAGAAGTCAAGAAGTTTAAATATAATCAGTATCAGCCTCATGCATGGATTCATGAGTTTAAAATAAACAAACAAAAAGTTTTTATGAAAACAGCTAATCATATGAGAATTCTACACATAAGCTTTCAAAACTCTCAAAGGGCTTTTGGGGTTTTTAAACATTCAAAGTAACTCTGCCTTCCCGACATGACTGCTCTGCACCACGTAGTGCACAAACCAGAACTGTTCCAAGAAATGATGGTAGTGTTCTTGGAAAAAAAAGAATTACGAGCAAGTGTAAATGTGTAAGAAGTTATTGGAGGAAAGCCAGTGGAGTGAAGAGTGTGAAGCAGAGTGTCTTCTGAGAGCAGTGGACCACTCAAGCTGGAACAAACATCAAGGAAGCAAAAAAAGCTAATAATTTCTGGAGGCACTACTCAAAGTTCTGAGACTTGCACGTCTCTTCCTTTCAGTTCTTATTTTAGAACTTTCAAAATCTGATACCCACAAATACCTTTCCTAAACATTTTTGGCAGACCTTGAATTCTTTCAGAGATAAATATGTTTTATCTGTGCAACATTTGTTTTCTGACAGACAAAATACCTGTTATATTGTTTTAATTTAATTATTTTGATATAAGTAAGAGATTTGGAATGGACAGATAGATGTCTAGTTTGTCTGGAGGGTGGACACCATTCCAGATGGAGGAAGGGAATAATAGTTATCAGGCCTGGATGAGCTCTTTTCCTTCAGAGTACCTTAACAATTTCAGAAGATTTGATTTCCAATACTCTAAAACCTTGTTCTACGTGATATTTATCTAAAACAGAGCAGAAATAGATGTTATTGCCTTTTTCTCTCTCTGCATGGAAGGCATGCAGAGAGAATTCCTCTAGAATAAAAAATATGGAATCCAAGAGGAAACATATTTTCTTGGTTCACACATTTTCCACACTTGATCTACTAAAATGCAATTTTGTGTTTGCCAGATGTGCTCACTTTGAAATAGTAGATATGAAATAAATAACCATGGTGGGAAAACATTTGAAGGTGGCATCAAATACAATCTGATTTATATACTGTTGAAATTCCACAAAAAATGAAATATTCAGGTATTTCAATTGTTTTATGTATAAATAGGCTATGATTTAATGGTATCCTTTTATAAATGTGTAAATAAGTAGTCAATTAAAAAAATGTAAAATTTTGTACATAAAAATAATAAGAGAATAATAGTCAATAAGCAAATTGCAAAAATTATATTTTACAAGTATTTTAGATTCTCTTCAAGATCAATAATAATTTTAAAAAGGGTCTAAAACTTGCTGAGCAGAGAAAAGAAATGCAGTAGCATGTGCGTGTTTCTTTAAGTTTAGGTACTTCATGGTTGCATGGAATTCCCCTTGGCTCTATTTAAATGTATTAGTCAGCTATATATGAATAGATACTCAAAAGAATTGGACATATTATGACAAAAAGCTTAACAGTATGAGTGGAAGAGAGTTCTTTCCACTTGAAAGCAGACAAGCAAGATATTTGGTGAAACTAATTCAAAACTTGGAACATGGATAGCCAGTGACATGCAACGAAGAGATGGCAAGACAAAATGGCAGCATGAATGGCTGACTTGCAGGGTTAATGTGGCAGCAAAGGAATGCTTGTTTTGTTTGCAGACATTGGAATATGGCAGCAAACAAAACCAGCAACATTCTGGTTTAAAACATAATAAAAAAAAATAACAATCATGTTGTGGTGCAGGAAATGAAACTTCATATAGCACCTAGGTAATATCTGGTCTGCTCTGTAACTCCCAGCATCTCACCACTGGAAACACATTAAAAAAATGGATGCAGCTCTGGGAAAGGCCTCAAAAATAATATTGTATTCATGAGAAAATTTAAAAATAGCTAGGTGAAATATAACTTTGTTAAAACACAGACAGTTGAGACAGACAAGGTAACTGAAAGGTTTTAAAGTTCTTTAATGTTTTCTTCAATTATGTGTGGCTATGAGCAACAATAGGAAAGAAAAATTTAGGCCATTTGGAGAAAAATTATTTCAAGAATAAAATGTAATTGGTGTATGAAAACCATATGGGAAGAGTCTTGTACACTTAAAACAAAACAGTTACTAAATATAGAAAACAAATCTGGAATTACAGGTGGACTAAGCAGACATAACAAGACTTTCTTTACTTCTGACTTTATGATATTTGTATTTGTCTCTGAAAAGGACATTTTAACATTTTCTGGAAAACAAAGTGTCTCAGTTGCTGTTCCTTTTGTTTTAAATTAAGTGTAGCCACTTAGGAATGTTATTAGCTGTACATAAAGAGATCAGATCTTCTAAGTTTTTCTATTCATGCTTATCTGGATAAGGCCTATGTTATGAACACAGAGTAGAGACTGGAGGTAAAAAAAAGCAATTTTCATAAAAACTGAGCTTGGCTGATGGCCACAGTAAACATGTTCAGCAAATGTATAAGGATGACCCAAAAGCAAACATATAAGGATAAAAAAGGGAAATGTCTTTTTCAAGGTTTATAGGACAAAAGATTTGTACCTTTAGGTCTACAATCTATAGCACAGACTATATGTAATTTCCTTCTGGGAACTTCACAGGTCATGAGTGTTCATAATTATCCAGAATTATCCTTGAAGTAGATCAGTGACTGCTGGTACTGTGGTCACTTTGGACTGGTCTTTCAAAGAACAATTTTCAGTTTGTGTCTGACTTGGAGACTGATAAAAAGAATTCTCAAGAAGTGTAAGAAGGTACCAAATAAATGACATTCATACTTTGATATCCATTTTCACTCCTGGACTAAGCTCCCTATGCAGCTCCTTACAGCCCAAGCCTCATTCTTTTGTCATGGCAGAGTGGATGAAATGCACAACAGGGAGTTTGGGTGCAGTTGGAGGCAGGCAGAACAAGATGTGGTACTTGGGAAAGCACTCTGGACCTTTTTGTTTAAACAGAGCAATAAAGTGTGATGTTTGCTTGGAAGGAAAAATATGGGCTCTCCTCTGGGCATATCAAATGGCTTAACTAAGAAGATTGGTTTAGACATGCTTTGGCTGATATTTACACTATTTTTTTGCAAGCTCCAGTGTGGCATCTCTGCCATTTCAGTCTATAGCTGCAAATGGATTCAATGATCCAGTTCAGGGTGCTTCCGAATTTGAAAAGGAAGAGTTAAAGACTTTTTTTCCTCTGTGATTTCTTCATGCTTTTCTGTCCAGAATAAAATTTAATTTTTTCTCCAATGAAATCCTGACATGGTAATTTAAAATCTTGTATTAAATTAAAAGTTAAATATATACAACCTGTTTTTGCACATCAGCCTTGGCCAAATTGTATTTGTCATGTACAAGAATCTGAGAATAATTACTAATATTTTATGGAACAGAATGTTCGTATTTTAAAACAATAAATCTGTTCAGTCTAAAGCCTTAAATAATTTTATCTTGGATTTATACCTTATTTCAATAGTCTGAAGAGAAACTTTGAATTCCTACTCCCACAGAAAGAGGTAGAATAGGTCTACAATTTTTTATAGTTCTCAGATTTATGTCAGAAAACACAGGAAGGATCTGAGACAGTAAATCAGAAAGATTAGGACTCACATTGATTTAGATATGGGTTGCAAGGTCAGGTGGGATAAAATTGTTTGTACTAATGTATTTTATCTTTTGTTGAATACTGAAGAGTTATGAAGCAATTATTTATAGAAAGTATTATTGGTATGCTTCAGTAGTGCAGTATATTTCCTCCTACATTCCCTGGTCAAAACATTTGTCTAATGTCAAAAAAGCAATGACATTTAATATTTGTAGCTCTTGGAGCATAAATAACAGAAGTTTACCTTTGTCAATTTTTCATTTATAATTGTTTGACTTAGACCTCTCTGGAAATTAGTCTGGTACTAATTGTACTTCTGTGACTGGATAAAAGAGGTGAGAGTAGTAGAAAGAATAGATGTCACTTTTCAAAGCATTATAATCATTCAACTGAAATATTCTTCCAAGGTTCCATGTTTCAAAGTATTGCAAATAATTATTTAGTGACAGTATTCATGATGTATCAGTGAAACAAAATAAAGGTATAACTTCGATACTTTTTAACATTACTTTCTGAGATAAAATTAATCCTGACACACTAGAAGTTCCAGTTACTTAAAGACAATGCAAATGAAGCCTCTTAATGCTTGAAGCATTTTCTGTGCTATTAGTACTTTTGATGCAGGAGCCACCATTTGCTCTCAGCAATAGTCATTAATCTCTCTCACCTTTCTGGTCTGATGAATTCATCAAAGTTGTGCTAGAAAGCCTGCTCTTTTTGATATTTGCTTATTTTTCTTATATGCTTCTTTTTGATGTGAAAAAATTACATCATTAATTTATAAGCCATTTAAACTGGCAGCTTTAAATTATTTCATTTTCTGTAGACCAAATCTATCCAAGTTGTAGAAAGTTTCCTGAAATGTCTGTGACCAACTTACTGGAACAAAACCCAACCCGAACCATGCCAAGAAACCCTACTAAAATATATTATCATCCATGAAGTAATTTGGTGTCTTTGCATTTATCCCAAATAGGAATGACCTGACACAGAAAGCTTTGGGTATCTGTGATTTGCTTGCCTAATTGAGAAAGCAGCTGAACATCACTTGAAAAGCAGCAAAAGCTGTTACTGAAGGCTTGTGGGGAGCCAGCATCTCTGAGGAGGTACAGTTCAAAATCAGATCCAAAATGAATTTCAACACCCATCTATTGAGTTTTGTCCTATGCAATGCCTTGGTTAGTGCTCAAATTAATGAGAATCTGCATGCAATTGGCTGCTATTAATTTTACAGCCAAATTTGAATGTCACTGTTGTAGAATTGATTTTAGGCTAAATAAATCTGGAAAAAAAGAGCCTTAAAAGAATGAAGGTGAAGAAATGTGCTTTGATGATATTGTTATATATATAATCTCTGAATTAATCAGTGTCATATTTGCTGTGATGTAAAGCCAAAAGAAAGTTATTTTAGGGCATTCCTTTCATTTAGGAACATTGTTACTTCAACAAATAGGAAGTTCTAGTGAGTGTTTTACAAAAGGGGCAAAAATCACTATGTAAGTTCCCTTTTACTGTAGTTTGAGATAAGTGCAATGTCTGCAGCGTATTTCCCACACTTGTCATATCTCAGACAAATTATTTTGATGCTAGATAAGTTCCATTTATGTATAAGACTAATCTCATAATGAAAAATGCCAATTTACTGCTAATAATTTAAAATTTTCCACAGAAGCCAAGGCTAAAGCTGGCTACAATCAGTACTACACTTATTTAACACTTCTGATCAGGGTTATGTACCCAAATCAGAAAATACTGCTCAGAATCTGAGGCTTGCCTCCAGTCATTATCAGGGTTCTTTCGAAACTGAAACATACTGGTATAAATTGAAATATTTTTCTTCTCAGAGCACCATTACTCAGGCTGTAGATGTAATGGCAGTAGAGGTTCTAATGAATGTGGTTGATTAAAAAGGCATTTAAGTTTGTTTTTTTTTTTTTGTCAAAGTTAGCTTTGCCAGCCATGGAGCAAATGTGATAAAAAGCTTAATAAGGGAGCTGAACCTCTCCTCCAGCCCCTGGGCTTTCTTAGGCTGCATCTTCCATACGACTACAATGAGAGACAAAAGAAGAGGCAAATGAGGTCTAGGAGCTGGTTTTTAGCCACTTGTTCTGGGATGTGGCAAATGAGATTTTGAATGCCCACACTTCCCTATTGATTACAGGGAGAACACTCAAGGTTAATTAATTCCTCCTCTGTAATCACAAGCAGTTGAAAGCTGGCATAAATTTTCAAAGTACGTGTACATCCATCAAAAACTGCTAAATGAAATATCTGAACACCATCTAAATGCAAATCTTTTTCAGAAATTATTTGTGTTCAAATCCATAATATCAAATATGTTTTTTAAAGCTTGACATCCTTCTTCCAAAATAATTGGTACTAAGACAACACTTTAGGTGGAAAAAATTTACAAAGCAAGGTATTTATGTATTCACTAAATAAGAAACACACACACAAAAATTTATCTAAATAAAGTTATGCTTTTAATATTTTAGTATTTTACTTTTGCTCATCTACAGTATTTTACTTCTGAATTTTCTTTGACGTGAGGACTGTGAAATATGCCAGGCTGTGATTTGGCTTCGATATAGAAATAAATGTACAATAGGCATATATAATCACAAGAGTGAAACTCACAAAGAAAATTTGGTGTTAGTACTAAAACCAAAATCACTGTTAATATTGAAAGTCAAGGAATTCTCAGCTGTTTTTAAGGTATACTATTGCTTTGATCCCTTTTTAATAAATTCTCTCCTTACTGATGTTGTGCTACCACATACTACTTCAGCAGTCATTATTCTACTTGGATATGTCCTAATATGTCACAAATTGAATATATTTTGATGAGAGAGAATGCGGTTTTTCTTCTGGTGCAGGTCTTTGTGGAGCACAGTCCCTTGTTCTAAGTGGACTGGAAGACGACAGTTCATGTGGAGGAAGATCCATATCACCAGCTTGTAAGCAATCACAGCATCTGTCCTTACTGGCAAGACTTTGGACACTTTACATGGGAACTGATCTGTCAGTTCCACAATGAACCACTAGAAGGGCTATGCACTTATTCCATGACCTTCTCAGATCATTATTGGCTCATTTCCCAGTTTTTGATGGTGTGTCTTCTTAAGCGATTAGCGTTGAAATGCAATTCCTCTCTGATTTCCCCATGGCTGTTTAAGGCTCAGCTTTCTCACCTTGAGACACCCAACCCCTGTTCAGAGAGGAAAAAATTGGACAGTGAGTGACAGTTGGATACAAGATAAGTTCCAAAGCCTCCATTAGCCTACATATTATGTGCTGGAAGGTATAACCTGAACTGAAAGTTCTGTTTGTGTTGTTGAGGAACTTGCTAATAATTGCCAAAGAACTGATTGATCCCCTAGCTCTGTAGTGCAATATATCTACTCATTCTTTCCATGTCCTTTGGAGATACTCAGTCATAAAGTCTCTAGTAACCAAACATCTAGAGGTGGTAAGGGCTGTTCTTTGTGCTGCTACAGTTTCTAGGAGTTTATAGTGAAAGAAAGACAGAGCCTGCTGGAGACAGGCCCATATATGTTAGGACCAAAGGGAGATGCTCCCTCACTGCCTGGATACAGGGGCAGGTTGGGGGCCTCCAGTGCAAGTTTTTCACAGGTGGTATGGAATAAATGGCAAGAAATAGTTCCAGTTGTTTTGAGAACCATAAACCAGCCTTGTGGCTTCCCAGGGGCCCTGCAATTCCTGGTGTTAGTACAGCAAGTCCTTTGGCTGCAACGGCAACTATTCTACAGAGCTTTCCAAGAAGTAACCTGTGGTTTTCTGTGGCTGCAGCTTTTGCTGCTGGGCACAACTGTAATGCACAAACTTGTTAGAACAAAATCTGCTTTGGATTGTATCTGGCCTGTCAGTTTGAGAGATTTCTCCTTCAGCAGATGGTAATAATTTTTACCAAACATTACAGAATTAGACATTTACTGAAAGACACATGCTCACTGCATGGTAGCCATGTGCATCTCCTGCCTGACTAGCACTGCCAAAATCTTACACCATCCTCGTTTGCATATGCCTCAACTTTGGGTCCAGAACACAACACAGAACAGTGTGGCTTGCACAGATTTCTGCTAGTAAACTTGACATTGTACAGATTTAAAAGCCTGGATGCTCAGGTCTAAGCAGAAAATACTGTAAAACTCTTTCCTCAGATCTTTTCACCAATGACAGCCACAATTGCTGGTTTTTCAAATGGGAGATGTCCCTGAGTTCAAGGAAGTACACAAAGCACTATGAGTCTCTTTCTGGAATTCCAAACTTTATGCTTTGTAGGATTTTTGAATCCTTCCCAAGTCCTGATGTTGAGTGTAATGTTGCTGTCAGGCATGTCCTGCCAAGGAAACAGCACTAAATGTTTTCTGCATACCACGTATACAATCTTATAGACCACAAACCCAGCCTTAGAAATCAAGCCATAACTAAAGAGAAAAGACAAGAAAAAGTTGCATGGGCTTTAAGAAGGTAACCCTTACAAAATTTAACCTGATGTAGAGAATTTCTCGTGAGAGAAAAAAAGATACTAAACAAGTGTCTGATTTGAATTCTGTAACACTGATAGCAAAATATAAGAATAAGCAAACCTCAGGACTTTAAATTTACTCCATCTCTTATTTCTCTAAATTATTTAGCACACTACAGTAAATGATGAAAATTTTAAAAAATGAAGAAGAAATGTGCCACATGAAGAAAGCAACAAGAAGCATCACTTCAGCAGATGGCTGCTATTTAGTTAAAAACTTTCCATCCCTTATACCTAGAAATGAGTGTTTCTTTTGCAGAAAACCTATACAGCATTTAGGTCAAGTTAAATGATAACAACTGTGTTCTGTACACTTTGTACTCCTTTCATAGAAAAAATGTCAGCACTCTTTGTCAGCAATATGGTGATGGATGAGGCTGAATCCTAAAGTATAAAAATCATAAGCTGGAGATGAAAAGCATCATATAAAACTGATGACCATGTAAATACTTACATGCTAACGCATAGCAGTTTGTAAAGAATTTTGGCAGCTGCTTATTAAAGAAATGGACAGGAGTGTCATTCCTTTCTGCTTTAGGATCCACGTTGTGCTTGAATTAAATGTGTGTGGGGGAAGAAGAGCATTCCAGGGAGAAGCCAATTATGGGGATGAAAGAAATATGTGCTGGGAAGATCCACATGAGAGCAGGGTTGGAGGGAGGGATTAATTGACACTTGGTGGAGTGAAAGCCATTTTCACATATTTCTGTTTTGTACATCCTCCTACTCTGCTGGATGTGTTCCTGCTTGTGCCTGTCTCTGCCTTTTTCCTGACCAGAGCAATGATGTGAGCAAGCTTGCAAAACAAAATGCAACATTAAAGTGGAACCACTAAGTAATGCAGCTGTGGAATTCTGTACACAAGTGTTATTGTAGAGTTTTAGTGCAAAAGTAATGTCTCTGTATTTTCATAAATGTTTCCTATTTTGAGATAAGTAAATTGATTGAGCTAAGCCACAAATGTGTGCAGGAGAATGATCAAACCCTTCAGAGAGTGACTCTAATAAAAAATGAATGAATGAATGAATGAATGAATGAATGAATGAATGAATGAATGAATGAAGCAATGCTTCATAAGCTAAGCACCCCTATTTTGAGAAAAACATACCTGCAAGTATGAAACTGTATTGGAAAAGGGGTGGTGGTGGGAGGAATATGCTCCTTATTCTTTGAAAGAAGGTATTTCACTTCAATGACTGAGCTGGTGCATTTGCCTCAGGATGGGAATTCCTCCCATGGAGAACCAGAACCAAGAACACCCAGATCCAGATGGAAATTTGGGACAGAAAGCAAAGGTAACCTAGACAGTCACAACTGCCTTGGAGGGACAATTTGTTGCGCCAACAGTGTGGGCTTAAGACTGAAGGCTGAATGAATAGGAAAAAATAATAACCATTCAGATATGTCTTACCTTACTTTTTAATAAAAACAAATTTCTACTTTATTTGAAAGGAATTTCTTTATTTGAAGAAATAAGTAAATAAAACTCAGGCAAAATATTAAAGTATATTGGAGGAAACAAACTTTAACAGTTCCACATGTTTTCAAGATATTACTAAGAGATGCCGAATCTGCTCAAACACAGTGTAAGACTTTTTTGTGTATTGTGCATTGCTCAATACTTCAGATAATTCAGGCATTTTAATGACAAGCAGACTTGATTAAATGAGAAAGAGATGCAAATGTCATTGGCAACTACTTATAATATCCCCTTAAACAATCACACCAACACATGAAAAATAAAATCCTTTTGCTTTATTTTATTTTATTTTGTTTAAAAACAATATCCCATATTGTTCTGAGTGGGCAGACATCTTGAGAAGGGTTCAACATATTTATATTTATATTATATTTAATTTATATCACTATTTACTTTTTCTTACTGTTATTAAAATTCTAGATATTTAGCATATTTGAAAACCAAGCAATTTTTGGTACCTAACTTTAGAAAATGATGTTTTGTCATTTTACATGTAATTTCATTTCACAGTAAGGTAAAGTAATAAAAAGGTCACATTCTAAATAAAGGATTCAATATACAGTATTTAGCTCTTCATTTTTACAAATATTTCTCTTACACTCCGTTGATCTTTCTGTTGGATTTCAGTACTTTGCAACTTAACACCTAACTTATCGTTCTGTGATAACACAGCAATGACTGGAAAGACTTGAGACTTTTCCTGTTTATTATAAACAAAGAGAAAAAAAAGGCATACATAAGCATTTATAAATTGATACATTTAACTAGGATACATTTTTTTAGTTCTATCCCTTCTCTTAATAAAATATGTTTCTTCATTACATTCTGCATAGTCTCATTCAAAAGTCTAGAGAGAAATGTGCTCAGAGGACAGTCATTCCAGTATAGGAGCAATTTAACTAGGATACATTTTTTTAGTTCTATCCCTTCTCTTAATAAAATATTAAATTTTCATTTCACTTCATTAAATTCTGCATAGTCTCATTCAAAATCTAGAGAGAAATGTGCTCAGAAGACAGTCATTCCAGTATAGGAACACGTAATTTGGAGCTACTTGGGGAAAACAAAGAGGGAAAAAGGAGAGATATTTGACATCTTTGCAAAGCTCCTAGCACAATGGTGGGTGAGTTTAGCTGCTGCCCTTGGTGATGACTGATGAAGACTCTTCACTGGTGAAATGCCTGATTGGAGTGGCACATCTTGAATGCCCTCATGTCTCACACAGCAGCTCACTAGAACACTTGGACTCAGCCTGGCCTGTGGTTAGTCAACATTGTGAACTCACAACCCTTCAGTGCATGCTCTGCCCTAATTAAAAGAAGATTTTCAGTTTCTACCACTACATCCAAAGACTATACTGAGCACACAGTCAGTAGAAATGCTTCTCTCAGCCATCTCCAATCTTACTCCTGATAGGAAAGTGGTTTTGTACACTTTTAAAAGCTTTTTTTCTGGGTGTGGGGTATTTACAAAGCACCTTACTTTTAGAGATGGCAGTAAGTGTCATTATCAGTCTATAAACCATTAAACGTGTCTTCAGGGACAAAAATTAAACTTGCAATAATTACAGGGTTGGTCAGATTTTAAAGATGTGCTGTAATTTCAGTTGACTGTTTAATTTGACATGAGGGTCATATAAAGTCGGGGGTTTTTTAATCTTGAATTTACAGTCTTTCTATTCCTAGATAGGCACTAAATGGCAGTGCAGATGAGGAATTTTTACTGACACAGTGCTAATTATAGTTTCCTGTGGGAACAATTGTACTTCCCATGTTGGTGGAACAGTGTGGAAGGTGAGCTGTCTATTTACGGACATTTATTCACATTGTCCTCTAGCCACGATTATGGGAGGACTTAATATGTTTATATAATCCTAAACCATGTTGGTGGAACAGTGTGGAAGGTGAGCTGTCTATTTACGGACATTTATTCACATTGTCCTCTAGCCACGATTATGGGAGGACATTTATGAAAATAAATGCTTATATAATCCCAGCTCAATCCAACAGTTCCTATCCTGACTGCTTCTGTTGTATAACCAAAATTGTCTATGTCCAGTCAATATGTGCAACAGAACTGCAAGAAACAAGAGCTGAGGTAGAATGTCTCAGTTATGTTATTTCCTTCTATTATATTATAAAATTGGGCTTGCATCTTTTCACAATTCCTGTGCCAGTGCACCCCACTGGATAATAGGGGTTATCCCACAGTCAAAAAACAAGTTTAAAAGCATTGCTATTTTGAACATTTAATGGATCACTGATAGTTTTCTTAATATTCTTAAATGATTATGCACATTGACAGAGAAGCTACTCATCTGAACTGTAAGGAAGTGAGACTGGCAATATACTGTGGGGGAATTCTGTGCTAAAAAGCAGTAGAAGCAAATTTGTCTGCATATAAAAAACAGAGATAAGGGGCACATAAAGGCAATTAAAAAATCTCAACACTGCACAAAAGACAGAAGAATGCAGCAGGCAAACAACATGCAGGAAGGCAGAGAGGATACGTAGCTGAGAGGAGGAAGAAGGATTTTATTCCTGCTTACCTTAAGTGTGCTTACCCACACTCTGTCCAAAAAATGCTGAAAACTCTTGGAAAGGTTCCTGATGACTTTTGGATCTCTTTTTTATTATTTTTTTAAGCAATTGGGATCTCTTGCTTTCACAGTAAGATGGATGCTAAGCCAGGTGACAGTGTCCCCATATACCTTGAATCATCTGGCTGGTGCATGTGGTTTACTCCTTGAGACAGTTAGGAGCTGTGGGATGCTCTCTATCTGCTGGGCAAAGGTTTGCCTCTTCTTTCTGACTCCACAGTATAGCAGAAGCAATATTGATATCTGAGCTGTGCCTTTCACCATTTGATTATTGGAAAAAATGTAAACACTTCTGACTGTTGCCTAAAACCAGAATGAAAGTGTGATGTTCAATAATGTGTTGAAGTGTGACTTTAGTTAGGGAGAGCTTTTCTCTGACAGTGGAAATGGGCTGTCACACAGCACAGGTGGCTTCAGGAGGCACTCCCTCATTTAAGGCAAGCAGCTGTGAGCTTTGAAATCCTGTGCCAGTGGACTAAAAATATGCACTCGTTTAAATTATTTCAAATGAGAACTGTAATACAATATCTGTATGAAAATAGCTCTAAAAGCACCAAAAAACTGAGTTGTCAATAATTTCCAGTATCTGGAAGTTAACCAGACTTTCTGTTATGCAAAACCATACTGAGCCATTTGGCTTCCTCTGTCTTCATAAAGCTCTTGAAGCCCAAGCCCCATAGGTATAATAACTTTGATTTTACTGAACCTATGCTACTTAACTATGATGTGCATTAGGAGTTTCTATGACAATACTTAGAGGAAAGTTATAGAGAGCTTGTTAGAAAAAAAATCTTTTTGTCTTGGAACTGCCCATTGTAATTTTATCCTTCCTACAACTGCCTAAAGGCGTATTCAAAGATCATGCTTTATTAAATATCATTTGTCATTTTTCCACTTGAGTCTTTAACTTTGTTCATTCCATCTATGACTTCTATAGGATTTTGCTTCAAAGAAAGTGTCTTGTCTGTAGTTAGTCCAATGATAAGGCAGGAGGCAGTAAATGTACAAGTGAAAAAAGTCTGGGAAATAAAAAAAAATATTTAAAGTGGTGATCTGCTGGAGAGCTCTAATACAACCAGGAAAAGCACTGCTGGAAAAAATTCAGGGAAGGAGAAATAGGGACTAGTGCCAGGTACTGTAAGTGCAAAGACTCGGGATAGATGTGCAGCCAGCGAAGTGTCAGTGCCATTGGTGTGGAAAGCAGCCACTTAAAGCTGTGATGTGGCAGGGGATCAGAGACTACTGCTGCTGCAGCTCCATGCAGGGAAGAAGCTACATCACACAACAGCTGGACTCTGTCTCACAGCCTTGAGGACTTGCCTGGGTTGTCAGTCAACCTTGCAAAAAACTGTTCTGCTGCTAGATGACTGTACTCTACTCTCTTTAAAATCTGGGGACATTTTTGAGAAATAACTCTGCCCTGCCACCCCTCTTGCCTCTAACTCATAAATCCTCCCCCCAAAAAACAAACAAAACAAAACAAAACAAAAATGATATGTACATTTGAGTTTTCCCAAAAATATTAATTTTGTTTTGATTGGGTCATCAAAGAAGAGACATTGTTTATGCATATTTTAAAATGTGCATAGTTTTGCGTGGATTAGTGGAGCCCAGATGATGAAAATGTCTATTTGCATAGGCTTCCAAATAGCAGGATGTTTGTCCAGATTTGTTTATGGTAATCATTTCCGCTGACCTGTGGATCTGTATGCTTGAGCTTTTATTTAAAAGCTAAAGGCAGAAGATGACTTTGTTATCTTGCACAGCTGATGGAAACCATGAATTTTGCTTTCATAGTCAAACATCTTCTCCGATGACTCTCTCATCTTCATTTGGGACTGGATTTCATTCTTCTGTCATTAATGCCATGGAGAGGGCCAGCAGGGGTGGGAAAATTACTATACCCATCATTTTATTGCTTTGTTTATGAAATTATTCAATGATTCAGATTGTTAAGATTTTAAGGGCTTGAACACAAAAGGTCATCATTGCTTATTTTCCACTGAGGCCTATGTGAGCTTACAGAGGGTGCCAGAGTTCAGCTTTTGCCCTAAGCAAGGATGGTGATATGATTTCAAACCTACTCATCAGCATATCACAGAAGAAATATGTCAAACATATTTAATACTGATATTGTACAGGAATAAACATTTCAGTTTATGAATAAGAGTGACCACAAAGTCCGGAGGTAAATTCAGATATTGGGAAGCAATATGAGGTTTGTGCATCTCTGGAAATAATCAAGAAATCAACTGAAATGCTTTTGTGAAAAAATCTGTTAGAATTGAAAGGATTTAGAAAAGACCTTAAGGTTTTTGAAAGCCTGACTGAAAAAGTGACTGACCAGAAGAATTCAACTTATTTAGTTTATCCAGGACAAGGTTGAAAAGTTCAGCAGGAATCTCTTGCAAAATATAATACATGACTCATAAATCTAAGAGAAAAATGAAAATAGAGTTAAATTAACTCTCACTTACAGAAAAGGTTATCAGCACTTTTGAAATTTAGCACTCGCTATTTAACTTGGTGTTGGTTAAAAGTTGATACTAGATACTGTTTAGACATTATATATGTATAATATATAAATATACAAAAAAATTAAGGTTTTTTTGCAAAGAAGTATACATAAATGTGTTGATACATATCTGTATATCTGAACATTTAATCTTTAATCGATAATGCTGCAAACTCGTGGTGTTTATGTGACATTTTCTCGGAAAAAATTATAGGGCTACATTGGCCTTAGCACTCAACTTAAGTAGTAGAAGTAAACATATAGGTGAGATACTATTATTATATTAATATTCCTGCTTAGGACAGGTAACAGGCAAAATTAGTGAGTATGAACTAGTAGAACATGGGACTGCAGATGCTGTTTACTTAGAAAGATGGCTGAAAAATTACCACTATCTAAGAAATTTGTTTTATATATATTTTGCACTATAAAATAAAAATCTGCCTGCAGAAGATAATGCTTGATCATGGTATATAGTATTTTCCAGCTTAATTATTAGCAGCCATCTTCCTTTACCCCATATTTATCAAGTTTCAAACTGAGGAAGATCACCCAGTGCATAGGGCAAAACTCTATTTTCCAACGCAATATAAGATATTAGCAGCCATCTTCCTTTACCCCATATTTATCAAGTTTCAAACTGAGGAGGAAGGGATCACCCTGTGCATAGGGCTAAACTATTTTCCACCACAATATAAGTGAGGAGAAAGGAAAATATTGATTTCTGAAAGTTCTTCCTATATTTTCACTGACAGATTATTAGAGGAGGGCTCCATACACTTTTCTTTGTATTTTGACATTTGAGTTCAGAGCTGGTTGCGTACTTGAATGCCAAGAACCAATAAAAACAACTAAACCTGGGATGCATTAGGACTGTAAAGGCACGTATACTGGAAAAGCTGCAGCCATTGTGCACAGTCATGATCAACTGTAGCCTCAGGTTTGCTTGTAAAATATGTTTATCATGAAGGATATTATGTTAGTCACTATAATCCTGATAATTTATCAAACTGATTCAAAATATATTCATAACTTATACAAGAGAGAAGAGAATATGTAACGTTTTCTCATTAAATAGGAACCAGATGAATTAATATTACAATATTGATATAGCTTCTGTGAGATGACACATTGCTTTAACACTTCCGAATATTTATAAATTCTATTTTTCCCTTTAATTTCAGAAAAAAATTTCTTATTCCTTTAATATCTATCATTCAGTACCTATCAAGTAAGAATTTCATAAAGGTGCTATTTTCTTTTACTACAATACTGGACATGGTTTAATAACTTTTAAAAAATATCTGCTTTGCTTATTGTAATATGTAGTAAGCATTTGTGTCAAGTGTGCATGCAATGAAACTCTTTAAAAGCACACTTCTGATTGTGTTAGTAAACTTGCCAAGTAGTTCAGTCTGGACAGCATTAAAAAACTCATACAAACAAAACTGAAAACCAAACCAGACAATTTCCAAACAAAAAACCAAAAACCACAAAGCCAAAACAAAAAAACAAAAATCACAACACGTCCCCCAAATAAAGAAAAAACCCCAATGCTGTAGTTCAGCCTTGTCCTTAACAGAAATTCTGCCTATGCAGCATTAACAATGCAACCCAAAACCTGTAGAAAACTGCTGCTAACTCCGCAGCACACTGTCTCTGAGTCCTGAGACTGAGTGATGTGTCATGAAGAGGACAGAAAATGCACAAGCAGCTTCACAGAGATTAAATCATTGCATCTGGAATAAAAAAAAATCAGGTTACAAGCAAGTCTGTTTGTGTATTGTGTAACTCTCATCACCGTTCCTCTGGAGCGCCTTCAGAAATCAGTGTGCAATCAACACACCAAGCCTTTTGGTCAATTCTATAGGGAATTCCTGTCTTGTTCCTGGCAATCTAAGAACCTGGATAACTCTAGGGAGATGTCTTAGACCCTTGCAAATTTTTGGCCATACAAACAGTGCTCTTGCTGGCTTGGTTACGCTGGTCTGGGTATATCGTACACATTGCACAATTAGCTGCACAAAGCCACTGTAAACAGGTAATTAAAATATGTTGAGCAGCTGGGAATCAGGACAGGGAAACAAAGAAGGGTGCAATCAAGGAATGTTGCTTATCATCATATTATTTATAAAGGACAGATAATAGCTAGATATATAATAGATATTTGCTATGACAAGGAACATATGGTTTTAGAGTCTAGATTCCGAACCAAATTAACATTGTACTGGAAACCATAGTTGTGTCTATGCACTGCTAAGGTGTTAAGAAAACTGAACAACTTCCTCAGCAGCTATATTAAAAAAGCTGAACTTCAGGCATCTTTGGCCACCTATTATGATGAATAAAATTAAATGGAAGGTGTCTCCTAGAGCTTATGCTATCAAGGGGCTGTAGCATCAGGATGCTGGATAACTCCATCCATTTAAGAAACAGGAAGCAATAGATTAATGATGACCAGGGTGTTTGTACACCAAGAAGAAACTGGCTAAAACATCTGTGCCTTTAATGATTTTCTTTGACAGAATTCTTACAGATATTTGTGAAAAAAACCCCATGTCTTTCCAACACTTAATCCTCCCAGAAAAACAAAAAAATGGCCCTGATATTGAATCAACACTCTCCTGAACACTGAACCTCTCCTTGACTGCAGGAGAATTTCATCATGTGGGAGCACTAGAAACAGCTTCCCTTAACTTTACACTGTGTGTATAAAGTCAGTGATGAATTAATTTAATGTCAGACAAATCTTCAAAAGCAATAGCATTCTTTTGTTTTTAATTAGAACCTGCCTTTTTTAGATATTAAAATTTAGATACTTCAGCTTTCTCTAATTTACCACTGTATTTTTGGAAGTGTATTTCTAAACATTTGCCAGTACATATATGGTTATGTCACTACCCTTCCTGGATTTGACATCTGTTTATATCGCAGACTGTATGTTGCAGTCTTGTTATACTGGATGAAAAAGATTTTTAATAAATGTACTTATTTCAGCTGTTCTAATACTTGTTTTTTCTTCATACAAGTACCACAAAGTAAAATACATGGATTTAAACAATATATGGGTTTATTCCTTTTAGTCTAGTTCCAGCTGAATAATCCATAAGAAAAAAGAAAATTTGTTTTACATTGTCTCAAGGATGTTTCAATAAGTAGGTCTATTGTGATTTGCATTTAATATCAGGAATATGCAAAAATATTAGATACATTTTTTCACTTGTGAATAGCATATCAGAAATCTTTTTCTACAGTGAGGCTGAGATTCAGAAAGATATTTGGGCATATAATTCCTGTTTCATAACCACAGGGTTATATCTATCAAGCACTTTAAGAATTCTGGCTACTATTCACTCTTAGTTACCCAGGACCCTGGTACCTGTCTGGCATTTCAACTTTTCCTCTTTCTAGTCTCCCATTTTCCTTTACAACTGGTCTCAACTGAAACTTCTGTCTTGGGTTTTTTTTTTCCCCAGACAGAGAAGTGCTCCTTTTCTCTGTAACTTCTAGCTTGGGTTGTAGTCTTGACTCACAGAGAAAGAAAATATGAAGTTATAAGTAATAATAACCAATACACATTACTGGGAATGTGCAAGGGAATCCAAACCTTTCAACATTTTTAATTTCAAGAAAAGAAGATTTTTATAGTCCACTGTTGATTGTGTGCAAAATCACAGACACAGACTCTTCTATTTGGGTAATTGAATAGCTTCGTGTACAAAAATTTGTGATGTACTATCAATGTTTAAAGAAAACTTTAGAAACGCATTTATATCTATAAGTGCTTTTTAGAAATACCTTTAAATAAAACATTGTATAATTACTAGATGTAACAACTGCAATAAGCATTTCATATTGCTCACTCAAAAACTATTCACTCAAGTCCAATTGAATTTTGCACCATGAGACAGGCCAAAAGAATACTTAGTTCTAAGTTTTACAGGAAAACATAAAACATAGTTTTGCATGCCTAAGTCTACTACATAATGAACCATGTAAGTAATTATATATCTAATGAAAAAAACATTTTATATAGAGCAGTGGGGTATTGAAACAGCATTGCTTTTGTAGCAATTTTGATTATAGATTTATTTGGGTCTATATGAAATTTCATCTCTCAATTCAATGAGCTCCACATGCCTGTGATCCCTTCTGCTTCTTTGTTTGCTGTTGTACACTTTTCTAAGGATCAAGTTACTGAGAGTGCAAGCTCAGTGATGATCTCATGTTAAAGATGAGTACTTTTAAAGTAGTATGGAGTACCTGTGGTAGGGATTGCTATGTGGATCATTACACTGAAACAAGAGAGAAATATTGTACTGGAAGACAAAGCTTTCCACATGTGAGCAATGTTCAGAGGGCCAAGCACAAAAAATGTTTTGTGACCAGCTCCTATTTTTTTCCCATGCACAAGGGATTTGGCTGGCCCTACTGTCAGCACTAGTGTTAACTACTTCTACTTATTTTCTAAACTCAGTTTGTACCTAGAAAAAGATAATTTACAACCACAGTTGTATAGAGAGACATACAATTGGTCCTGAAGTAATAAACTCTTTATAGAGGCTTTGGCGGCTGGATCCAGTTCACATAACTCTGCCTTGTGGCTATTGTGAACTATCAAGCCACTCGTAGAGGAGGAAATCTTGCAGGGCAAAGCTCCTCTATGAGTTGTGAGTTGTGTTTCTGATCATTCAGTCTGCAGTGCTGTGTCATATTCCATACTTGCTGGAACTCTATGATTTCAATGACCTTAACAACCCTGTAGACTTAATGAGCTCTGTGTTTCTCTGAGAACAGACCAAACAAACATAATCCATCAATAAAACACACAAACTTGATTCTTGACTTTTAAGGAGGAAAAACAAATCCAAACAACCCCTGCCAAAATCTCCAAAACATTAAAAAGGTATAGGGTGATCAAGCAACACAGAAAAGTAGGTGTATTCTATACCTATGATACATAGAGCATAACATGAATAATATATTCATTTTCATGAATGTAGCAAACTAGGCTACAGTTTTTGCAAGTCTTTTAACTGACAATCCTCTACACAGACATGAGAAGAATTACAGAATTATTGTAGTTTGAGGGGATGTCTGGAGAACATCTTGTTCACTCACCCTGCTGAAGCAGAGACACCTAAAGCTAATTGCCCTGGACCACGTCTAGAACACGGACAAGGAGCGTGTCCACGTTCAGTTGAAGTGCATCCTGACCATGCTCCTTAGTGTCCTTGCCCATGGCACAGCGGATTGAGATGAGATGATCTTTAAGGTCCTTTCCAATGTTTAATATTCTATGATTAATTCCATGATTGTGGCAATACAGTTGTGTAATTCTTACTAAATACTTAGGACACCATAAACATTAATTCATGTTATCATTCATCCAAACCTAGGATTAGTGTGATTCAAAACAGATGAATGAGGAAAACAGCTACTGTTTTATATAGCTCAATTGTACATTTTCCGGGCAGAAGACAAACTTGCTGTAAATCACAGTTGGTCAGTTTAACGTGACCTTCATGGTCCCATCAGAGTAAAACCAAACTCTGGCATCATCAGAACATAATAACATTTTCCATGGGTGTGGTGTTAACCTAGCCACAGGAAAGGAGAAGCACACTCTATATGCGACTTTAAGTATCATTGCAGATGATTTCCATGTTTATTAGAATGTGAAATAAATGATTAGTTAAAAAGGTGATGATTGCTTCATGTTGAAAAGGACTTAATAAAATAGATTATCCCCACATCATTAAGCATTGTATTCTAACATGTACTCTGTGGCTGTTTTGGAAAGAAGGTGGTTGTTTTCATGCAGTTGATACCAAAACTAATGAAATTCATTCTACTCTCATTGCTGTTAATTTTATATTATTCTAGTTCTTCCACATTACCAAGAGGTGAAGATATTTTCCATACAAAAGCCACTTTATTTATTAATAGTTCATATATTTTCCTTAGGACCTAAAAGACTAATTTATTAATCAATTAATTGATTTGCTTTAATACACACCAGTGAAACTCTTCTAAATTTTTCCATAATTTCTAGGCAAAGCAAAATAAGAATGCAGGTAATATAAATTTATATAAAAACATTGTGTTTTCAGTACTATCCTCCACCACATCCTTATCATGGTCCAGTATTTTAATTGGCTTTGGAGAGGCTTAGACTAGATCTCCAGTGATTTTCTAGGAGTATCAGAATTCTGTTTGTATAATAGCTTCACCTTTTTGTTCACTATTTCATAAAGTTTACCGCTATATGTGTAGGAAATAGCACATAAATCCCCAAACCACTGGGAGAGGCAATGAAAACTAATGGAAGTGTTGCCTGTTTCAGCTATTAACTAATTTTGTAATTGGATCTTCTTTTAAAAAGTAAAGTAAAAATTGTGCAGATTAATCAATAAGAAGGCAGACTTCCCAGTGTGGATGCCTTTGAAGCTGTTTTTTCTGCATCTGCTTTTTTCCAAGGTAAGTTTATGACCTGAATGCATGTTACACAACTGTGTCAGATGGCAAAGCTTTCTTTCACCTTTTTCCCCCCTTTCTTTGTTCAACTGTACTGTCCATTTCCTTCAGAACACTTTCTGTCCAGAAACAGCTTAGCCATTGTCATCAATATTGGCCAAGGAAAAACCAAAAATTAGGAAAAAATAATTTCTTGGTCTCAGTAGTATTGTAGTAACTCTCATAGTTGCTCTGTGGTTTTTCCTCATAAACCTACAGGTCATAAAGAAAGCTGCTATATCACATAGCCAAAAAATAATCCATTGTAAATATATGCACTCTATCAACCAAATTTGCTTTTATGCTCACACTAGGAATAGTTAAGTAAAACAAAACCTGCTGGAAAGCACAATTCTCTTGGAGGTTCCCTACTAAATCCTACAGCTACCACTGAAGGCTTTGTATCAGGATGCATTTATGTCAGGAAATTAACAGCAGCAGATTTTCCCAGACTTTCTAAGAAATAATATTCTTTGCTTTGCCCCAAAGCTAACCAGAAAAAAGGTGCCTAACTGTACTGTTATTGTTCATAAATTATATTTAGGAACATGCCCTTTGTTCATAGGATCTTTTACACCTCTGGAGAAAACTGTAGGTCCAGTAAATTCAATAGGAGTTTACCACTGACTTTTATTGAGCCAAGATTTCACCCCCTGCATCAGACTTTTGTCTGTCAGGAAGATTCTTTCAGATATCTCTGGTACTGTAAAGGAGCTAAAAGTGAAGACTGTGTTGTTCGCACATGGTCAGTGTGCTGTTCTAACTTATATGATGATTAGACTCTTAATAAACAGAGGATAAAGGGGGTAAAATTTTTGTGTCTGTAACCTCAGCTGTGATAATTCCTTCTAGGTGTGTATATTTAATCTCATTAAGGCTCCCTAACACCAGCTGAGGATTCAGAAAAAGTATATTTACATAGTATTATTTTCTTAAGATTTTCTTTTTTTTTTTTTAAAGCAGATTAATAAATGGTAATATATAAATATTATTATTTCTTTTAATTTTGAAAAATTAAACTTCAAACTCTTTAAATGTAGGGAGTCAATTCACAGATAAAACTGGTTTTGTCAGCTTTGTAACCTAAAGCAAAATGAAGAAGAGGGTTTTTTTAGGTTAAAGGTCTGAGGATATTTTCTCTGCAATATGTAATTATGAGTTTTAAAGTAATTTAATTCTATGCATGGTTTTATTTTGTCTGTTTTGGTTTGTATTCCTAATGGTAGAACAGTGTGACAATGCAGTTAATCCTCCTTAATGTGGGTAAATGTCACCTCATTCTCACATACAATTATATTCACCAAGTGGAGAAAGAAGTCTTCTACTTCCTTTTTGTATGCACAGTGAAGGAGTTAAACAAATGATTCATATGTCTAGAAGAATAAACTGGAGTAATTTCCATAACATAAACAAATAGTAAGTACAATATAAAAAGCATGAGTTGTTATTTTATGTGTAATAGCTAAACAAAGCTTGCATGAGGACAAGTCCTTGGACAAGTACATATTTTGGGTTGCTATTTTTGAAAAAGTTGATTTTATAAAGACATAATAGAAACTGTTGTATGTTTACTAAGTAATCAGAACTTTTTGCAGGATACAAAGTCTAACATTTTAAGAGCATAACTAAACCATAAAGAATTTACTGTATTAAGCTGGGGTTTTTTACTGGATTTGTTTTAGATCAAACAGTTTTATCATTGCATTTTATAGAAGTGGTGATGATATTTTTGCTATAGAAGAAAATTAATTTCAGTATTACAAGAGAAGAGAATAATCTATGATATTCCACATTTATAAACGAAGTAAAGCCACAAATTAAAAAAAAATTCCTATAATATTGAAAGCAGATGTTAAATTGATGTGGATGGATGATAAAAAAAAACCTAGGGCTCAATCAGCTCCAGAGTAATTTCTTATGCCGTCGGGAATGGAAAATGCATGCAAGTGGAAGAAGAAGATTAATTTTAACACATGCATATTAAATGAGAAGTAAATAAATATATCCCATTTAAACAAAATTACAGGCATGTTTTTGACAGATACTATTTCTTTTATAGAAGTGGAAATTTTAATTTGAAGGGGTAATAAACTTTTAGAAAAATATTAGATTTAGTTCATACCCTGTATTGGGTAAATGAGTTAGAATTATTTGAAGTCTTTATGAATTTCATATGTAGTCCTTTGATATTCCAGAAGGGGGACACTGTGAATGATCTTTTATTATGTCTGTCCTTCTTAAATAAACTTAAACTTCGACTACTGTGGCTACTTCCTGTTACAGTTTGCACTTGTTATTTAAGTGCCTGCATCCTTCTGGAGAGACATAACATTTACTGGCAACATTTGCATTACCAATTAATACAGACATTGAGTGTGGGTTTGTGGATGGAAGTTTTCAGGAAGTTTTACTTCAGGCTAGTTCCAGTTCAGTCTAGTGGAAAACATGTCCATCAATGCTGGGAGCTCATTCTCCTGTTACCAAACTGAGTCTTATGGGACAACAGCTTGGTTTTGGAAACTGCTGACTGCTATTAGGCTGACTAAAGAAGAAAAGTGAATGATGAGCTTTTAATGATGGTATTTTTACACATCCCCAGGAATATACGGTCCTGTGTTTTTCATTACATTATTTCCCACTGAGATCAATTCACACCTTAATTTCAGGCCATATTCCATCAGATTTTTCCTCAAATGAACAGTTATTTACTCTGGTGAAATGTTGTGTTAATAGTTTTATGTGGTGTTTTCAAGATAATATTGCACATAAGTAATCATTAACACATAATTCCAGTTATTAAGGGTTTATTCAAGGGTTTTGTTAATTTTTTCTTTTAAGTATTTTTGTTAATTATATGACACTTCACTGATATATTTATATAAATGCAGGTAAGGCTAAAGACTACTTAAACTTCCTCAAGAAAAAAAGTGCAGACCTCCATAATCACAGGCAACATTTACAATTAGCTATGACTGAGTTCTCATATGAGGTCACCAAATGTGACCCCATACATAAGACCTTAGTTTGTCTGTGACACATGTTGCATCCACTCTCATTTTCTCACACAATTCCTTTAATATCAGCATCTCAATTTACTCATTTGCATTCCATGCACCTGTGATATTCCAGTATGTTTTCCATAAGGACCCCTACCCACACCTGCCTCTCAACATCCATGCTGAATTTACTAGAATATCAAGTTGCTGGAAAAGAGATTAAAATCCATCACCAGGAGCAGAAGTTACCGACACATTAGCAGGGTCTGTGATATGTCCTTACATAATCACCAGAAACTGTCAGGCTGGACAGAAGTGTCAGACTAGATTTCCAGCCAGTGGGAGTTACTCCTCAGGGGTGGACAGTTGTTGTCCTTGGCTGTGAGCACGGATTCCTGTACCACTAATTCTTTTCCTTCATGCCCCTCACCGAGATTTGGCAGGAGGCTTGGCATACACTGCATATTCTTGACATTTTCAGTTATCATTTTCCAAAAATCATCCTAGTGCTAATCTTAGCTCTGCCCTCTGCCTGACAAGGAATGGCGACCACTGAGCCCAGCTCTCTGGAAATTAGCTCCCTGCAGTGAGGATGAATAAGTATTCAAACGTATTGTGACACTCAGAAAACGGCACAGTGTGCTCGGTCAGTAGCTATTAAAATATCTAAGTAAACTACAAATTAACAAACCCATGGTTAAGTGACATTTCAGTAGATCTTGTTACTCTAGCAGAGTCCAGGTTCCTCTGCTGCTGCATACCTTATTTCATGGTCAGGTCAATTATTTCTTAGCTCTTTTTGTATAAGCTTAGTGCTCCAAGTAGTGTTCAGAGCCATCTTACTACAGGAGTAATGGTGCCCCCCACTGATTCTGTAAAATACATTTTCAGTTTAAAGTGTACTTTGAATAAGGAATCTCTGGGTAGAGGACCATAGGGCAAAACCATTACAAATCCTAAACTAATTCATAAGTTTAACTCAAATATGCCTATCTCTCCAATGTAAGTTATTATCATTTATTTCCAAAAAATATACTTCATCCTAAACTAGGGCTGGTGTTGACTGTGATCAGAAATTTATGTTTTCTTACGGGAAGAAAGGGTCCTGTCCTCTGCAATCAGAGTTAGGATTAGATTTGAATTAAATATTGGTAATATAAAAGCTTGACAAAACAAGTTAATTATTTTCTGCCTCTAAGAGTTTGGAAAAGAGCTGTTGTCAACCTTTTTTTTTTTTTTTACTGTGTGTATAGTTCCTATTATAATGACTCTTATGTTGGGGATTACAAGTCAAAAAAAAAAAATCTAGTTTTTCTCTGAGACTAAGCAGCCTTCAGAGAGAAGACTGAAGAGAAGTCTGGAGTCAATTGTGGTCAACAGTTTATGCTCCCTTCACTGGATGGGTGGTTCCCTTGGCTAGCATTATTTTTGAGGTTAAGGTTATTTGGGGGAATGCAATAACTGAAGAACCCATTTCAACATCTGGTGCCTTGCCCTCAGAAAAAGGAAAAAGAGTTGTTTTAGAACAATACTTTGTGATCTTTTTTTCTTATAATTTGTTCCATGACCTTGGTTAAGTTCAGCACTTATGTTTGGGCTAGAGTTTGGGAATGTACAGATCGAAGAAGGCTACATGTCTCAAGATTTAAGAGGCGTGCTGCTAAGGACAACTGTTGCTTTTTTTTCTATCCTGTTTCTGAGGAGATGCAATCCCTGACCATTGCTAGGTTTTGAGTTGGGGCTGGATTCATGGTTTGAGAGTTGGAAAGAGAAGAGCTGCTTTTATTTCTTGAAGGTGCACACTCGTCAGCATTATGCAAAGGAATTGTAATGTTTGTGTATTGTGTATTTTTAAAATATTTTTTTCAGTCTTCTTTTCTTGTTGCTTTTCATTCCTGGGCAATGACAGTTAAGTTAGATTCAGGAAAGGGTAGCTTGAGGTGAATATTCATTGTCTGGCTTAGATTTGGCTCAGTTTGAGGCCCAAGTAGCTTGAAAATTTAAATGCTGCATATTTCATTTTGTTAGTAAAGGATTCAGCAAATTAGGGATCAGAAAGTGACTTGTTTATTTGGAATCTCAATGTTTTGTTCTCTTCTTTTCGGTGAATAACAGCCAGGGTAAAACTAAGTTTAGACTGAATAACCTGAAGACTGAAGTTGCTGCTCAGATGGTGTGATCCTGATAGCTGGAAATAATAGGCATGGGCTAGAATTATTAGGCTTAGGGTGGATGGCATAAATCATGAAGAGCTATACTGCTTATGATATAACATAGGACCTTGGAAAATTGTAATGTATTGTTACCAAGGGATTATTTTCTTTGTTGTAGTTTAAGTATGGTTTCATTTAAATTTAGGGATAAAATCTGAATAGTCCTCTGGTGACTCTTCTGTCTCATGACACATGAAAGCCCATGCATTTTTTCCTCTCTCACACCTGCAGAGATAAGTTACTAATAGGTACTTGTCTGGTATTGGTACTTTTGTATTTGTATGATATAAATAACGATATGTTTTGCCAGACAAAAGCAGTTTCCTTTGTTCCTGCACATATATTAATTTACTTGTGTGATCCTTTTGGGAGGTGACCTTACCATGTCTCTTTGAAGAGAGTTCTGTTCAAAAGATATGTGTCTCTACAATTTGATTTTTACCTGTACAATTTTTTGAAGATAAGTAAATTTGTGCAAGACTTGCCTACTGTTCTACACATCCCTCAGATTTCCTCATGAATACTTCAGTTCTTGAAACGCAAATTCTTATTGTTCTAGAAAAAAATGGTGCTTTCCTCACCGCACTGCAGGGCTCATTTTATTTCCTTCTTCCCTTCCTGTGCAATTTTTATTCCCTCTGGTGCCCATGCACAGGGATAGATACCCAGAGACATGTCTAGCACTGCAGAGTTCATTTTAAAAAATAATAAATAAATGCTAAAGGAATATCATAGAATCATAAAATGTTATGGGGTTGGAATGGACCTTAAAGATCATCTAGTCCCAACCTCCCTTGCCATAGGCAGAGACACCTCCCACTAGACCAGGTTGGTCAAGGATTTATCAAGCTTTTCTTTGAACACTGCCAAGTTTGGGATGCCCACAATTTCTCTGGGCAACTTGTTCCAGTGTCTCACCACCCTCACAGTAAAGAATTTGTTCCTAATATCTAAACTAAATTTCCTCTATCAAGTTTTACCCATTACTTTTTGTTCTGTCATCACTGCAGTTCCTGACAGAGCCCCACTCCGTCTTCTCTGCAGGCTCCCTTCATATGCTGGAAGGTTGCTGTGAGATCTTCACACAACCTTCTCTTCTCCAGGTGAACAGTCCCAACTTTCTTAGCTTGTCTTCTATATATCTTTCTGTTACATGACTTCCTATTCTGTATAAACCTTATTGACTGTCTGGAGTGTTCTTGATTGGTTCCTTTTGTGCAGTGCCCCTTCATCCAGGGCTATGTTTATGAGTAAAGGTCTTTCTGGCTTCCAGGGCAAATTGCACAGCACCAGTTACAGTCACAGAGTTCAGTCTTCCCACTCCTGTTGCCCCAAAAGGTAAGGCAGCAGCCCCTGTCCCACATTAACCTCCAAGCTGTACTCACACATTATTTGCAATAACAGGGGATACAGTACAGGAAAAGTCCATACCTGCTAAGTACCACATAAAATGGGCAATTTCATACACGCACCCATGCCTTATCCTTTCTTAGCTTATTAGCATAGACACAGCCCATATGTCCTTTTTCCATGAGAAAAAACATGGTTTCCTCTTCCCATTATTCACTGGAAATCTGTTAGCGAAAATAGACATCATGTACAAAGTTGTGATAATTGCTTTAAAAAATAGGTAAAATAAAAACAAGAAGTTAAAAATGGAATTTAGAAGGGGAACAAATCCTTTCAACAGAAGATACAGACAGTGGCATAAGTGCTAAAGCTGTCAGCAATTACAACTCCCAGTACAAACTAGTCCATGATCCATGAATTGTACTCAAGATGAAACAAAGTGACCCGTGCAGGCAAAGGAGGACTTTGCTTTATTTTATTGCAAGTTAAACAAGGTCTCCAAATTAGTAACAAAGGATGTAGATGCATTTTTGGAATAGTTTCAAGCATTAAAAACAAAGCAAAGCTTGGATCCAAGAGTCTATCCGTGATAAGAGTGATCAGATTACTAAAGGCAATCTCTTGCTCTGCTCTCTGATAAAATGCATTGTGACGAGTTGTTTTGATTTGAAAACAGCAGATGTTTATCAACTGAACTGCAAATGCAGACTTTCAAAATGTCAGGAGCCACATGTAGTCTTTGGAGAGATTAGTGCAGTATATATGGTGTAACAGGGAAGTTTATTTCGCCACTCCATTTCTTTGATCTTGCGAGTGCTTTCACAACCCCTTTTCTCCTTTTGTTCCTTTCAGTCGCGAGGCCGTAAACCCAGATTTATGATGGTATTAGTGTTTTGCCACAGAATGATTGGTATGTCCCAGATTCAGCCTTGTGGGATAAACATGACCAACTAAGAAAAAATTGTCTGAAATGGATGTAATCTTTTTAAAAATAAAAATATTTTAAATAATATTTAAATGGGAAAAATTCAAATCAAGCTAGGCAAATATTGATTGTTGGATGTTTGAAAATACTGTTTATATTCAATGTTATAATTTTTTATGAGGATTATTCTGCAAGATTATTAATTTTTCATTCTGTTATTTCTGAAAGATTTTATTGAGAATATAGAAAACTTGAGAAATTTATACAAGAGAACAGCAATGAAGCCTCACTTATATTAACCATACTCTCATTCATGTATCTTTATGTTCAGTAATCATGTTGTTTGTAGATACCTAAATTTGAGTCCTCAAAAAAAAAACAAAACAAAACAAAACAAAACAAAAAACCACAAAAAAACCCACCACCAAAACAAAAAAACAAAACAAGGATTTTTGGAATTATAATGGAATGTTTGAAAATTTGTGTTCCTATGAAAAATATGTAACATTTTCAAATTCAGATTCTGTGACATGGTAGAGTTCCAGAGATCTTTTCAGTTAATTTGGGATAGAAAGCCAAATCTCTGGAATAAGGTATAGGAATTATGCTGGATTATAGTATAGGAAACTATTTTCTTTGAGTGGAGATGACAACATGTATATCAAAGATTGATTAATAAGTCCATCTGAATGAACACTGAGTGTCTTTCAAAGGTGAGAAATATTCCTAATAAAGTTTATTGCAGTGAAATTAGCATTACATTTATATTTACACTTAAATCCAAAATATAAATATTTATGTTTAATATTTAATGTCTTGTTTTATAATGTGTTTTTGTTTCCTTGGACATCTGAAAAATACGTGGCTTGCACTGTGATTCAAAACAGTATTTGTTTTTGAAGTTTTTTTTTTTTTACTTCATTGTAGAAGATAAATTCCAAATTCAACCAACACTGTAATGAAGTTTTGTCCTTCTCTTAGATATGCTTCATTTTTGGCTCACCTGCCTCCCTTCCAGTATTAATAGAACCAAAGAGAATTATTGATGTTTCATATTCTTTGTCTCGAATTCTTAGCAGTTAGACACATATGAAAAGACTGATGATAGCTGTGAAGTCAGGGGCAAGATTTTTATTTTTCTGAGAGTCATTTGCCAAAGTGAACACTCAAAAATCTCTGCTCTGCTGAATGAGAATGGTACTAGATCAGGAAATGAACTGTAAGAAATTTTTTTTAAGAGAAAATAAATGGATTCCATACACTCTTTGGACTTGTACAAACTGAAAATCAATGTAGCCAATTATCTGAGTACTGATAAATCCACTACTTACAGTCTGCCAGATGGATCTCTGCTCTTGGACACTTCCTTTCCTATAATTAGACTGGACTACACACCTGCAGTCTCTCCAGGGGTGTCTGCTCACCTGATGTCTGCTATGAGGATGGTTCATAAAAGCCAATGCTCAGAATTCATGATTTCTATCCAGTAGGAAATCCCACAATTAACCAGAAGATCTAATTTAAAAAATCCCAAATAAACCTAAACACCTAAATATTTACACAGCATTAAACTTATACATGAGAAATATATCATTCCAGAAGGGTGGAAGAACAATATTTTTACCAAGAAGTTTTTTCTGGTTTTCATAAGTGAGATGCTACTTTCCTAGTGCTATATTTTTAATAGGCAAGCATCTTCCTATGGAAAAATATTTAAACAGCTCCTCTGATAAGAAGAAGTTTCTGAGAAATATAAATGTCATAACAGTTTTTGATCAATACTAACATTTTAAATGCAGTTGAAATAAAATTAATTAAAGGCAATTCCAAAACCACAGTGCAATAACCTTCAGGTGAGGATGAATGCCAAATAAACAAGCATGTATATTCCATTATGTCATATCATATCATATCATATCATATCATATCATATCATATCATATCAATCATATCTAATCTTTTTAAGACAGACTTTGATAGGTGAGATGCATATTATATGACCGAATAGTTACTAGGTTTTAAACACCAAATAAAAATCTTAGGAAATAAAGAGAATAGCAAATAACTCTAATATTACTGTTCTAAAGGAAAACAATAATAAGGTGAGTATCAACTAAAATCATCTGTCTTAGCCAGAAAGTTTCTAAGCTAGAGGAATCTCATCAGTGAAAAGTAGAAATCTAAAGAGAAGGATTTGTAAAGGCATTAGAAATACCAGAAATGCTACTCCAAATTCTGAATTTAGGGTAACTTAACCTTAAATTAACTTAAAAGTTCATTCTCAAAAAAAAAAAAAAAAAAAAAGAGACCCACATGGACATGCACTCCAAAAATCTATCCATTCCCAAAATAATTTGCAGATGTAATTGCACAGAGAAACAAGAGCACTAAACAGAGCATTTAGTTAATCAATAATCCAGAAGATGCTTCTAGAGTACAAAGCTTTAGAACTTAAAGTAGGCCTCACTACTTATATTGCATGTTTTATGTCAGAATAATATTTCAAAGAACTTGTACCTAGAGATATGACCCTGTGACAATGTGAAATAGGAAATGATTACAAATAAATGAAGGAGCAGCAATAGTTCTGCACAAATGCAAAGCAGCATGGTTTTTCCTTTACAAAAAAGCCAGTTTTTGCAAGGACATTGAAATTCTGTATAAATAGCTAAACTGAAAAAAGGTTGGGTTTCAACATTTGAAGACAATCTGATTTCATCCAGATGGATTTATTTATTAAAATATCAGACAATGTGAAATATATATGGTCAATTGTACAGAAAGAAAGTATCCTCAGATGATAGATGAGAAAACTAAAAACAATAAAGAAAATTAAAAACAATAAAGAATGCTAATGTTTTAATCTAGAAGATTTCCTATGCTACCTTTTTACTAGAACTTCTGTAACTAAACTTAAAAAAAATGGTATTTCCTATTTAATTTTTTTGTAGACCCAAACACCCACATATACTTCTGTCTACTTAGGACTTCAGGAAATTCTCAGCCAATAGAATGTATTTAACAAATGATTTAACTTAAATGAAGCATCAGAAATGCCCCAAGTTCACAAAAGCCTATTCCATTGAAATGTTCACTTTAGAGCCAGAAATGCTTGACTAGAGCCTAGGCATTTCCTCTTTCATTAACATTTTCCTTTCTGTGGCAGTCCGTGTAGAATTTCTAACTACTGTTCCTCATATTTTCTTGGCCTGCCTCTTGTATTTAATTTTCATTTGCTGCTAAATCATTCAACTTTTTACTACTGCTGTATAAATATGTGTTCAACCTTTCTGCTTGCAGTTGGTGGAAACATATATTACTGAAATACTATCCTCCCAAACACATCATGTTTTCCCCATATGTACCCTTGCATCCTGCTAGTTTTAGACCTCTGTAAGGCTGAAATTTGTTTAAAGTTTGGGTTAGGATCTGGGTTTATTTTTAGGTAAAAGAATAATTCAGGCAAACACTGTGGTTGTTTTCGAAACATCTGTTAGTGCCTTCCATGGATCTTTCTGTCAGACACAGAGCTGTCTCTGCCTGAAGAACCTCAGAAGTGCATTCCCAAAAGACTAGTATGTGTTAGTGGTGTTTAAATAACTTGGAGGCTTTCTGTGACAACAAGGGATTATGTTAACGTGTCTCATGGCTAATTCTTGCTTGCCAGCAGAGCAATAGTGTTTGCCCATATGGGAATAATTTTTCCCTGAAGTCTGTCAGCTACCAGTGCTCAAAATGAGCCTAGAATATTGGTGGGAAAGACACACGACCTTCCATAAAGTGACAATTCATTGCATATCTCAGACACTTAAAGGACTTGTGTATATGCAATAACTTCTTTAAACATGCTATTTCTGAAGAAACAGAGTACCCTCTCCTTGTAAAACTTGGCAGTTTTGCTTTTAGTAAATGAAATTAATGGAGAGTTAACAAGCAAAGGCTTAGTTTTCTATTACAGGACTGGGGAAAATATTTCAGAAAAAACCAGAAGTAGGCTCATTAACATGACGTGTTAGAACATGCAACACTTCACCTGTCTCTCATTTAGGGTTTTTCCTAGGTATGACTTAGCATAGAGAAGGAATCATTCTGTTTCAGAGACAAATTCACCCACAGCAAATGCCCTAACCCTGAAAATCTGTCTCTTTCATATGTCTAATAGTTATCTCATTACTCTTGAGCACACATGAAGTTTCAGTGTATCCTGGGAGCTGTGCTTCCCTTTACAGTATGATTTAGGGAAATGAATCATAAAGTAACTTTGATTAATAATTCATATTATGAGAAGGAACAAAAAACTTTTTAGTTTGATTAGTTGACTTCCTATGATATGCAAGAAGCTGTTTGGAACATTCATTTCTCATCTGTTTTACATTCTTGCTTAGGAATTCAATTGAATTAGGGTGTTAGCTGACTCCTCCCTTCCCAAACAATGTGATGTCCATTGTGGAAACTTTTCCACTTGGCTTTGTAAGACCTTGAAAAATGTGCAGAAGGAAAAATATTAATTGTACAACTACTCAGTTACGCCACAGATTGTGACACATCTTTGGTTTCTCATAGAAATCCTTTAAAACAGAAATCCTTTAAATCCTTTAAATAATGCAGATCAACTACTTAACACTTTATTTACTTTGTCCAAATTCCACCCTCCCCTCTGCCTTTTTATTGGTGGTGTTAATCCCAAAATTACATCCTATTAGCTCTTGAAAGGGATATGCAAACTTTTTACCTTGGCATTAGCATGAGGAGTAGGTACTTCTAAAAGAAAGAAAGATTAAATAATGCTCATCATCTTATATAATAAGTAGAACCTTTCACTTACTTGCAACTTCAAAGAGTAAAAAATCAAAAATCCAACAAAAAGTAGACAGGAAAGAAAAAGTTATGTGCCTTGGACATTATGAATCTTAAAATATTTGGCACTTTTTCTTGTTCCACGTCTCTGCCTATAGAACAATGTACAAAGAGCTACTAATTCTTCATTAAGTAATGAAAAATACTTCCATATATGGGTGTTTCCTGATATGTCCCTTGAAAAGGGGCTTAGCCATGAGATAAATACAAAAAAAAAATGAGCTTGAAAAGGGCTTTTGGTTATTTGTACTTCAGGAACCCCTGAAAGATATAATACTGGATTTGCATAATGTTTTGTGGGGAGAGGCAAGTTCCATGTTCATGGAAAGTACCATGAGAAGATGCTCTGGAATGGTATCATATGGATAAGTGATTTATATAGGACCATTGTTGTCTTGCTGTACTCATTTAAGTGAACATTTTTAATGAATATTTATATAAAGATGAGACAGTTTTTAATGTATATTTTCTCCACTTGTGTCAGAAATCTGTAATCTCTGGTTTAATTAGAAGTCCCTGCCCCAGTCAATACCTTTTCTACCCATTTATTTCCTGCTGCATTGGTTGTAACTCCAGGTTTGTACTTTAAAATGGGTAACATTCTTTACAAACCTGTGTGACAAGAGCTCAAGGTCAGCCCTGTGTTTTTGCCTGAGAGTCCATGCAGTCTGACAGCTCATTAGCCAACACTGTTCATTGAGCAAGAAGTGCCATCTGGGACTTATACTGGGAATGGCAGGTGAAGACTTTGGGAAAAACGAGTACAAAAGGACATTATAGTAGCAGAGGAACATGTCCTCTGAGTAGTTTGTAGTCTGTAAATGGATAGAGGAGAGCATGTAATAGCTCTATTAGATAGAACAATAGATATTGTTCACTAGCTCTGACTACAAAATCCTACTAATGATGGCTAGTGGAAATCTGTGAAAGATTATTTGTAGGTAGAAAGTTTTATGAAAGGTTATAGACTGCAACTGCACGGCATTAGATCTGATCACATAATTTCTTAGTCTAAAAAGAGCTACTAACCAATTTTTTTTCATTTTATGTAGCTAATCCTTCCAAAACTTGGCAAGGTTTAACAGGAAGATGAGAATGTTGAAAACATGACTTATTGCACTAAACTTAAGACACCTAGAAATCACAAACACTTCACTAAAAAAATTTAGGATAAAGTGGAATGCTGAAAGTTATCCAAATTTCTGCAACAATATTGCCAGATGTACACTAAACCATTATAGTTCTTTTAAGACACAATTTAATGTAGGTTTAGTCCTGTGATGTAGAAAATATTTTTGTATTTTTTAAATTCAGCATTGATGTCTTGTGTTCAATTGATTCATTTTTTTCTGTCACATAGAATTATTCAATTTATTTACTTCATATCATTAACAGGTAGTCTCCAGAAGATCATACTTTAAGTTACCAAGGTACTAAATGTGAACTGTGTGCTTTTGGTTGCCTTGATTTAGGAGTAGACCATGCTGCTCTCACCCCCCAGGTGAACAGCAGTGACCAGGGCAGTCCCAGCAGTCACACACTCTGCTCCTTCTTTCCCTGCCATCCCCAGACAGTTTCTGACCGTGGTTCACCTCATGAATCCTGACCCCCACCTGTAGGCTGATCAAGCCTTGGTTTGTCCTCATCCCCAGGGAACTTCCTGATGCCCAGGGCGGGCCCGGCTGCCCTGCTCCTGGCTGGGGCTTTGGGACAGACCCTTCTGAAGTCCTGGGGGAAGTCCCACCAAATACAAAAATACAGAGTTCTCCATGAATCTAACTAAAATAAATGTTTTACTATAAACTGCACTAAAAACATCTATGATTAATCAAAACTGAAAAAGCTTTAACTTTCTTACTTTAAAGAGTCTGACTGTCTCGATGAAAATTAATGAATATCACAGAGTCCCTGGATATCCCGAGTCGGAAGGGACCCACAAAGATCATCAAAGACCAGCTCCTGGCCCTGCACAAGACTATCCCCAAGAGTCCCTCCACATGCTCAAGAGCATTGTCCAAAAGGCTTCTTGAACGCTGTCAGACTAGGGATGCCCCCAGGACAGAGTTGGCCCTCCTGGCTGCCAGGGCATGCTGGGTCATGTTCAACTTTGCATCCACCAGGTATCTCAGGTCCATGCCACTGCTTTCCCATATCCCATTCCCCAGTCTGTCTGTACATTCTGGGTTGCCCATCCCAGGTGCAGAATCTGGCGCTTTCCCTTATTGAACTTCATGTTGTTGGTGGTTGCCCAGTCATCTGATTTGTCAAGGTCCCTCTGCAGGGCCTCCCTGCTCTGGAGGGAGTCAAAACTCCTCCCTGTTTAGTATAATCTGTGACCTTGGTTAGTGTCCCTTCCAGTCCTGCCTTCAAGACGTTATTGAAGACATTGAGTAGCACAGGATCAGGATGAAGCCCTGTGGAAGCCTCCAGTGACAGGTCACCAGTGTGATATTACCCATTCAGTGTAACCCCTTGTGCCCAACACATGAGCCAGCTGCTCATCCATCCCATGATTTGTTTATCCAGCTGAATGCAGGATATTTTATCCAGAAGGGTACTGGAGACAATATTGAAAGCTTTACAGAAATCTAAAAAAGATTACATCAACTGTCCTCTCTTCTTCAACTAGGTGGGTTGCTTTGTCAAAAAAGTAATTGTAAATTAATTTAATGCTTCTACCCTCTTTCAGTAAGGAAATGTATTTGCATTGTTCAGGACAACTGCATTGTTAATTCTGGAGCTCGGGTTGGTCCATATATCAGTTGCCATTGGTCTCCCAGTAATGGGTTCAGCCCATTACTGACTTGGATCTCCCTAGCTCCTATGACTGTTTTCAAGTACATTCCCTACACAGAATTACAGTAGCAGCCACCTCATTTATGACTTGAAGAATTTTATAGAATGTGCATGGCCATACTGTGCCATAAAGTATCAAGGCCAGGTAATGGGCTGTGGTAGTGTTTGCTGTGGAGCATTATTTCAGCTCAGGCTGAGATCAGAAGTCTTTTACCCAGTACAGTGCTTAGGGCAGGATTATATTTTCAAGTGGTAGAACAAGAAGGCTGGTTTTAACTATTTTTATGTGTGCAGAGAAGATGTAACTAAATACATATTTTCAGTGTCAGAAGAGTGAAGCAATAGGCTAAAAATATTATTAAATACTTCTGCTAAAATCTAGATTTTTCATAAATGATTACTTGAAACCTGTTCCTAGAAAATAGATGTGAAACTCAGATAGTGTTTATTTCTATCTACTGTCAAAGTCATTATTAATACAGAGTCAATATTATGCCATCACAGTGTCCTATTATATCAACAGGTAGCATAAACTATAGAAATAATTTGGTGCCATCTCTCCAGCTTGTGTGTTTAGAGTGCTCTGACTTGTTATGGAGTAGTACTGGATACAAGCTGTATTCCCCAAACTTATTTTTGGGGGTTTTTGTTTGTTTTAATAGGGAAGAGTAATAGAAATCTTTAGATGACCCTAACATTTCTAATTTGTGATCAGTGTTCAATATTTTCTTTCACCTTTCCTTTTTTAAAACAATATTTCAACTCAGGCTACTCTCCTTACAGGGTCTCCTGCAACATTCTTTGTAGTTCCTGTTATGAGGAGAGGCAAAACCAAAAAATATCAGGTAGATCCATTATATTAATGGGGGAGACTGATCCCATAAATCATTACTCATAAAAATACAAATAATTACTTCAATTTTGCCTCTTTATATCACTAAAGATGACATAAGGGTAAAGGGTTGAAATGTTATTAAAAGATCTAGAAATATATTTGAGACTTAAATACCCTTAGAGAATAATTTGACCTTATTTATTATCTATCAACGCCTCTGACCCATAGATGAACAGAAACCCACCCAGAAAGAATGCTGGGTCTGATAGCATTCCATCCCAAACAGAAAGTTCACATTTCAAGAATACCTTTTCAGATGAAGAGCTGGACAGAAATAAAAATTATTTTCGCAGCAGCTGTTATGGTCTTAAATCTTGTTTTTCTTCTTATAACAAAACCAAAACCTTTCAATTATTTTCAGAAAGGAAATTGTGGTGAAACATGTTTTCTGATCAGAAAGGTCAGCCTTTGAATTCATGTCTTTTGCCATTGGAAACCAAGAATCTATCCTCGACACTTGAAATTTCTCACTGAAAATGCTGTCAAAATCAATATTTCTCTAAAAGACATCGTGCTGGTTTTGATGCAGCTGCTTGTTTTGACAAAAAAAAACCCAAAGAAACAAGTTTTCAGACCTGTGGACTAGTTGGAAAAACCCAGGTGGAAAAGATGGGAGGGGGACAGTAGCATTGATATTAGCAGTGTGGCTTAACTATTTTCCACAAGAAAGTGTGTAAGGGGGGAGCCAGGGCCATAGACAACAGTGACCATCCAGGGTCAAATTCCATAATCACTGGAGATTGCTTCCTACTGCATGCAGCTCTTCATACTGCTTCTAATGAATTAAGCTTTATAAAATACACATACTGACACTTGGTAATTAATGTTTATTGTTTCAATTGGGTCACAAAAACAACAGAGACTTGAATACATTTAAAGTTATTGGCAGAATGTGTCAAGCACTAAGGCAAATAACTAGAGCTGAGTATGCTCTTTTTATTTCTTTGGAATTAATGCACTATGAAATTTTACTGAAAAAAATGTAAAACTAGATTTTATAGAGGGCTCAGTGGGGCAACACATTCTTGGATTTTACTGAAGCCTTACATTGTCCTTAGCTTCTCAGACAGTATGTTTCAGTTACTACCATATTATTCCAAATAACTACTATGAACAGATTCTGTTGAAAACTTATATAACATTTATAGTTCTCAGCAAACCAGTATTCCCAACAGAATTTCTCAGTTTTTCCACATTTAAAATTCCATTGTGCTTCAATAAATGTTGAGTCAGCTCTACTTTAGGATAAGCAAGAGATTTTATGAGAAACCATATGCATTGAGCTAACAAAATCTCAGCACTTGATTAGAGGCAGAGATCAAGTTTATGATTCAATTTATTCTGATAAATGTTAATGCTGTATATTGTAGCCCTTACTAGTTCCTCATATGAACATATTCTCCCTCATTCTAAAGTACTGTAAGTGACACTAACTCACATGAATCAGGAATATCAGAGTTTTTGCAATACCAAGAACTGTGCTTTTTGTACATGCCATTCTGAATATTGCTAATACTGTGTAATGCTTTTCAGAGGACTTTGTTTCTCAGTGTCCTTGCTGATGTGTGCAGTAAGGCTGAACAGGTTGGGAAGACATGGTGTCTCAGCTGGCCTTGGGAAATGAGATACAGCTGTGCCCAAGTTTTATGAGTTTCTGAGTTATGTAAGCAATTTGTCATGACACACATAACTTCATGGTTTGCTTTTTGTTTGACCCTGCTGAAGCTGAAATAAAATTACTGGGGACCTGGATGATTTTGGCTGCTGTTGTCAGGAAGAAGAGTGACTCAAGAAAAAGTGGCATCTATCAGCAGGAGCATATCATAACCAAATGCCAGGCAAAGACGGGAAGTAATCCATGCTCAAAAGCATGTTCAGATCCCAGTCTTCCCCCAGCACTCTCCTGTTTTGTCCAAGACTTCTTCCTATGATATGAGAGGAGGCAAAGCAGAGAGGAGATGAGGATGATGTTAAATCCTAATATGATGGATGTATTTCTAGTGTCTTGCATTATGTAAGTTTCCCTAAGAAACAGTTCTGGAGTCCTTACACAAGCTGAAGTTTTGCAATAAATTCAAATATGCAATGAATAGAGATCTGTGACACTAGACTGCTCTGTGTGTCTCTGTCCTCTTAATAGGTGCCAGGGTGGGCTTGTGATGGCCTGTAGACTACTAGGAAACTTTCTTTGTGCTTTGCACATGTACTGTTGGGCTGGCATTGTATTAATGCTCTTCAAACCTCCATGGAGCCTCCTTCTCCTGCAGACTCTGATAGGCATTCTGCTGGAACATTGCCTATGGCATTATAAAGGGTGAAAAGACTCAACTTGCTCTTTCTGTAGAAAGAAGGATCTGTAGTTTTGCCTAATGGAGTTCATCACGGGCAGTGTTGTGTAACAAGAGAAACATATCTAAGTTTTCTACTTCTATTATATTTTCAAAGTACACTTTTGTTTCAACAAACACCCCATGTGTGAGGACATGAGGCTTGACTCCATTTTCATCAGAAGGCTGATTTATTATGTTATATATTATATTAAAATACTACATTAAAACTATGCTAAAAGAGAGAAGACAGATCAGAAGGCTACAAAGACCAAGAATAGAATAGAATGCATAACAAAAATCCTGTGACTGCTCGCAGCCTTGGCACAGGGGACTGTGATTGGTCACTAATTGAAAACAATCCACATGGACCAATGGAAGATTCACCTGTTGCATTCCACAGCAGCAGATAGTTATTATTTACATTTCTTTCCTGAGGCTCTCAGCTCCTCAGGACAGGAAAAATCTTAGGAAAGGATTTTTCATAAAATATCATGGCTACACACTTTTTGCATTGAAGCCATTTAAATTCTATTTAATGGAATTTCCCTTAGCTCAGCTTGACCTAAGAGATGCTTGTTACTCTTCTTTTACATTATTTTCTATTCCCCAAATGTTCTTCTATGTGAAACACCAAAAGATCTGGTTGTTCAGTTGCAGGGGGTGAGAAGGAGGAAAATGAGGTAGAGGCAAGGGAAGACAGGACTTGACTTTGTAGGATAAGGGTGATTTTGATCCAGCAGCTGGTGGAAACTCTTAGCTTCTGAGCCAGTCACTTGCTGCTGAGACAGCCTCACGTGCCTTTTCTTTACTGTGCACATGGTTTGCCAAGGACATGTGGCTTTACTTCCAAGACACATTTTTTTTCTTTCAGCTTATGTTAAATGTTACCAATGAAAAGGGAAGCAAATACTAGGTTTGCATTAACTCTTTAAGGGGAAAATTATATTTATAAAAAAGCCCAAATGGATTTTATCTTCTCTGTTTGTAATGTCATGTAACAAACATTCATTCGTTTATTTTTAACATATTTCTAAAACAACCAAACAGTAGTTTGTGTTTGGAAAGACCTGATAAAAAATTAAGGAAAACTTTCATAACTAAAATTTTTTATTTAATACTGAGATTAAATGTGATAAAGATGCTCTGCTCCTGACACTCAACTTTGTTTGCTCAACAGGCTTCTGTATTGCGGTTCAGAATTGAGTTTGTGGGGACTTTATCACCCAGATACAGAGATAATGAAAAGAAAATAAAAATATTTGCAGAAAAACTCATATTTGCAAAATAATATGAGAGGCTTCAATTCTTTCTCATAAGAAAATACCACAGAAAAGTTAAGGTCACAGATGAAACCACAGGTATGCATTTGTGGTGAGTTCTAGGCAGATATCACTTCAGAACAGCATACTGGTTCAGAACAGCAGCCAGGCATCATGTAAGAATACCAGCTCAGCCCAAATCCAAGGTAATACACCCTGCTTGACAGCAATGGCCTGACTGGAGTTTCAGAGACACCAGTCTGCAGTGTCTCCACATGGAAATCACTTGCCATATGTCAAAGTGATCTTGTAGAACAGCAGATCAGGGTACTCTTACTGCAGGACACTGTGGATTGAACTAACTGAGATTCCGAACCTATAACCCATATTCTGCCATCAATTGGACAATTAGAAGTTCCTTTCGTATCTAAAAGACTGCTCTGCTTCTGCATGATGTGTGTTTGGATAAAATGCTGGGCTTCAGTGGACTGTCAAAAGAGAAGTTCCTCTCCTCTTTATTTACCCTTTAAAATATTCTCCCAATCTCTGTTGAGCTCCTATTAAAGTTTCAGCCTAAAATTTTGCCTATTTCAAAGTCACTAAATTTTAATTTTGGAAAATAGCTGTTTGGGAACCTCAGTTGTGCTTTCATTCTCCCAAAAATCTTACTATGATTCTCCATGTGCCTTAATACTGTGTTTTTCTTTCAGGCTGCAGAAGACAGAAATGTCTTTGCAGGTATGCAGGACTTCATGCATATGTCTGAGGATAGCTGGGATTCTTACATACCATTATTTTAAAAATAAATACCAAACACTCCTACAGGATTTTCCTGACAAAATATTGCTTCAGTTGCCCCTCAACTATCTTATTTAACACGTAGTTTACCAACACGTAAAAACTGTTGCTTGGAAACAATTTGTATTCTTGTCTTTGCACTAATTTTAAATCCCCTTTGGTCATGTTATACCACTAGCAAAAATAAGTTTCTCATCCTGTGCTACCATTTTCAGTACAGAACCTCTTTCAGAATTATTGCTCTGGGCTTTTTTTGATTTCCATAGTTCTAATTAGGTGGTTTTGTCTTTTCTTACCAACTGATAACAGACATTGAATATGACATTTCAACTTGAAAATGGAAGTTGATCTCTTTGTGGCACTGTCCTCTTTACTGCTTAAACAACGAGGCTAAGGAATAGTTCAAGCCTCAGGCAACATGATTATTATCTACACAGTGCTTCACTTTGAAAAGTCTCATTCTCCACTGTTCACTGTTTGTTTCCATGCCAACTGTGTGCATTACTGACAGAAACCTGCATCTCTCTATGAACAGTATACTTTATTTAACCACTCTGCAGTTTCCTCTATTTATCATTGTCCTTTATGCAATGCCATTTAGTTTTAACTGGCATATTTTAAATCCTGTCCAAATTACCTTTTCCTCTCTCATTAGCTTGAAAACTGAAATATGCCACAGCCCAATCAATTGTTCTATGCAGCTGGGCTCAAATCTGCCTAAAAAACATCATGTGTTTGTTGGTACCTTCATCTGCATAATGAGTTGAGCTGTCACAACACAGTCTCTATGGCTGGTGCCAGTGTCTCAGGCAGGGAACAAGACAATCAAAAAGAATAAGAGAGTCTCTTTAATGTCAAACTACAAACACTTCTACTGATATGGAGGGCAGGACTTTGGCTAACACAGGACCTGGACCCCAACCTCCCACTCCGAGCTGACTGTGGCTGCCACTGTCATGAGCCAGACAGAAGCACAGGACAAGCCTGTTCTCTCAGGCTGAGCTCCCTGTACCTGGGGGCCAGGACCCTGGCATGGCAGGCACCTCTCTCACCACCAGTTCCCTGCTTTGGGAGCTGGCACAGTCCGAGGCTGTTCCCAAAAAAGGCAGTTTGGGCACTGTAATGTATTTTGGAATCAAAGAGTTTGACCAGGTAGATGTGGCCAACTCATGCCCGATGGCTGAAGGATGGAGTCTGGAACTACTTAGGCTGTATAGTTATTTTTATCGGTTTTTAAGGGTTTTCTTTTTTGGTTTTTTTTTTTTTTTTTGCCTTAATCTGCTTTTAAGCTCTCAGGTGAAGAAGAAAATGTAAATTAACTTTCTGTTAATTTTCAGTTCTGGTCCTTTTTCACCCGGCTATTTGTCTTTTGCTTAGATAAAATGATACATGTGGCTTCCATACATGTTGTATACATATACAATTTTATGTAAAAATTTGTAAATTATTTGCTTTCAATGCCTTTGAGTATGCAAATCTGCTGGGTTATTAGAAAGTAATGAATTTTGCAGCTGGAATATTTATTTACAGCATAACAAACACTGAAATATAGCTGTGACATCAGTACTTGGAACAAATGACCCATTAATCAAGAAAGCAACCTGACCTTCTCTGTTTGCATGGTACTCCTGTCCTCAAAGCTCCTTTATTTTCCATTTACAAATCCCAGGTGCTGACATTTTAGCCTAAAAACTGTAGCCATAATTATGGAGAAAAGTAGATGAACTATAAAAAAAGCACTTAATCCAACATAATTCTTCTTTTTAATAACTGTACTTAAGAAGCTGATGGTTGAATGGCATTCCTATTCATACACAGTCTTAGTGAATGACAGCTTAAAATGTAGACAGCTATGGAGTGCATTAGTAGTAGATGCTCCATGACTGGAAAAGATACTTATCATGTCAGATGGTAATCCATAGAAAAAAATGGGCAACAATATGGGATTCATATGTGATAGCTGCTTCCCAGGCAGAGAAATCAGCATATTGCTACCCCTGGATCCAGAATACAAGAAACCTGAACAGAAAATGAGAGAGCAGGAGGAAGAGGGATTTTGCTTCAGGCTTCTGTTTCGACAGGACCCCTTCATGTTTACCTATTACCTTGCTTACTTCTATTACTTTTGTCTACCTCAGCTCATTTTTTGTAGAACTAGTAGCCCTTTGGGTCAGAAATTTCCATTAGCAGTGAGACAAGGGGAGCTTCTGTGTGGTGACAACCTTGGAAAAAATGGTCATTTACACATTGTTTGGTTCTGAAGACCATCTCTATGACCTAAGGGAATATAAAAGTTGATTCATAGATACGAATGAATGAAAGAAGACAAGGAAAAGAAAAAATAAAAATAAACAGAAAAAGACTAGAATTTACAAAAAGATAATGACATAAAGTACTCATTATCCTTTTTATCAATGCAATTTCCTTGTGGCTATTTTTCCTCTGTACTGAGGAAGATCCTATAAGACTATCAAAAAACCTTTTAATGCATCAGAATACACAATATTTTCTCTGTAAACTCAGCTTCGTCTAGATTTCTTCTGTTCCATACAGTACTTTTTTTAACTCAAAACTTTACTCAAAGCAGAAATAATCACATTTAAGAGGAGCTATACAAAATGTATCTGCACTTTACAGAAATATGAATTCTTTTAAATTACCTAGTTTGATTCCCTTCCCTTCCCTTCCCTTCCCTTCCCTTCCCTTCCCTTCCCTTC